>NC_041386.1:70257222-70285249 GCF_002162155.2 Triticum dicoccoides
GTTGAGGAGGAAGACGGAGACGGCCGAGCATCGGGGAGGCGAGCGGTGATGGCGTCCAGCGAGGTGGCGACCCAGGCGGCGGCGGCATCGAGCGCCGAGGCGCGGTTATGGGCGCGTCGGGTCGATGGGATCGGGGGGTTTGGCTCGATCCAAATCGGGCATAGGAGGGAGAGGGAGGAGTGCGAGGGGGGAATGGGGATCGGGCTAGGGTTCGGTGCCACCCAGGGGGTATAGGCCAGGGATGGAGTGGGCCGGCCGGTTGGGCCTAACGGCTCAGGAGGGGTTGGTTCCCCATTTTTTGTTTTCTTTATTTTTCTGTTTTGTCTTTTACTTATTCTTTTCTGTCTTCTTTTAACCATTAATATATTTTAGTTTAAATAAAATACAACAATAGTCCCTAAATTAGCTTTACTAAATATTCCAGTGCCACAAACAACTTAGCACATTCTAGAAAGTAGTTTGTATTTGTTTATTAATTTATGAGCATTTAATTAATAGTTTTACCACTATTTTATTTATTATTGTGCATTTAACTACTTTATAAGAGTGTGATTTCTCCACCAATATTTATTATGAATTACTTGCTACATTTAGAACATTTTAGTTTTGACTTTTGAAAACTTTTCTAGTTGGGCTTTATTTTAAATTTGAATTTGAATGAGTTTTAAATCATCGCGAGATTATCAACAGTAATCATGGTGACGTGGCAACATTAGTAGAGGGTTACTGTAGCTTAATCATCCGGGGGTCACAGCCATCTCCTTGGATTATCCTCAATCTTCTTCTTGATGAGTTTGATTAAAATTTTATTGCTAGACTCAGCTTGTCCATTGGCTTGGGCATAATATGGAGATGAATTGAGAAACTTTTTGTTATAAGATTCGACAAATTCTCTGACTTGGCGTGACATGAAAGATGAGCCTTGATCTATAGTCAACGTTTGAGGAATGCCGAATCTATGAATAATGTGCTCGGTTATGAATTTAATTACCTCCGTATGTGTCATGTTCTTGAGAGGTACTACTTCAGACCATTTAGTGAAATAATCGGTTGTTACTAATACGAACCGATGCCCCTTTGAGGAAGGCGGATGAATTTGTCCAATAAAGTCTAAACCCCATCCTCTGAAAGGCCACGGCTTGATAATGGGATGTAACATAGCAGTAGGAGCCAACTGAATATCACCAATTTTTTTGACAAGCTTCACACCCTTTATAATATCTGAAGCAATCATTAATCATAGTCGGCAAATAAAACCCAGCATGTTGTAGTAACCATTTCATCTTGGGGGCCGACTGATGAGTGCCATAAATACCTTCATGGACCTCTCCCATAGCAATTCTCGCTTGGTCCTTGTCCAAGAACTTTAAAAGAACATCATCAACTGTTCGGCGATAGAGACCATCATCTCTCATTGTGTATCTGAAAGCCATACGCCGAACAGCCCTGTCCACCCTTCTACTAGGATCACACAAATAATCAATGATGGGTTTCCACCAGTCTTGATTTTCTCCTGCATTGAATATTTCATTAGTGGCCGAAACGGTGGGGCTCCGGTTCGATCTCCCCTATGTTGGCAGGACTAGACATCAGCTTTTCAGAAATATGAAACATGCCATGATCAACATGATAGCCGAATGCTTATTGTGCCAACTCATTTGCTTTCCAATTGTCATCGCTCGGGTTCAGTTAGCATTGAAGGGATCGATCGACTTCAGTACATAGCTAGCTAGTGCGATCGCTCGGGTTCAACAAGCCAACGCCTCGCACACACACGCATACGAGAGAGAAATGTGCAAACCACACTGCATCGCTCAGCCCTGACCACCCACCGTAACCATGAACTCCTTGAAATTTTCCTTGCCTTCACTTCTACCACGATTTTTTACGTCATGAACGGCCCAAAGAATGTCATGTAGGTGCGTCTTCGGCCAGCCTAGGACGAAAAGCCCATTTTCTGTCATGATTTTTTGTAATACAAGTAGGATCCCACCACATCTATGATGATACGTGTTTTTATCACAACTATCGTCATAGAAGTGTCATAAGCATGACAGAAAAAGTTTTCGTTCGGGCCATAATGTCATGGATGTGTATTTTTTGTAGTGATGGATATCATGTATACAAAATCAGCAATGGCATAATTGTACTCTGGCACATGGCTTGTGTCAAGCACTTCAGCCTTATCTTTGTTGCTTGTCATCATTTTAACATCTTTAACTAGTTTAGGCTCTGGTTTACCTGCAAACTTGGCTAAAATTAATGTTTGGCTCTCTGCAATTTTAGCCACTTATGCTTCCATATTCTTGGATCTTCCTTCAAGTATATGCACATCATTTGTTAATCCAACAACCTTACTGGTCAATTGACCAAGTAAGTTATCATGATTCTTCAAGATATTCTTGAAGTTTTCATTTTGCTCACTCTGGCAAGCAATTAAACATTTAAGAGTTTCCTCCAAAGTATTTCTATTGCTACCATTAGCTCCAATAAAATTGTTGGATGCTCCTCCATTACTAGGATAAGGGAGTCTAGGAGCATAACTATTATTTTTCCAATTATGATTGTAGCTATTACGAGCAATGAAATTTACATCACTGGTTTCTTTATTAGTGATGGCATGCATGTTTACCTCTTCTTTACCTTTCATCACGGAGATAAGTTCGTCAAGCTTGGCTGCCAACTCCATGCTACTTTCTTCAATGGCATTCACCCTCTTGGTGGTGGCTCTTTCAAGATGCCATTGGTCATGGTTCTCTTGCATATCATCTATTAGTTTCTTGACATCTTCTATGGGCTTTCCAATGACGGTTCCTCCTGCAGCTCTATCAAGCATGGTTTTTGACATGTGATTTAAACCATTATAAAACATATGAAGGATTAACCACTCCATTCCATTATTGGGACAATTCCTTATAGCTTCTTTCATTCTATCCCATGCAAGCGCTAGTGGCTCATGTTATTCTTCCTTGAAACCTATAATCTGATAACGTAATTGCATAATCTTTGCAGGTGGACAAAAACTTACATAAAAATTTACTGCAACAATCTTACCAAGAAGTAACACTGCCTCTAGGTAGAGCTAGAAGCCATTCCTTAGATTTTCCTCTCAGAGAGAAAGGAAATAGATGCAACTTTAGAGCATCAAGGGCATAATCTTTAATGCTTGTCATGTTGCACAGTTCAGTAAAACCGTGCAAGTGCATACCGGCATCCTCAGAAGCAGAGCCTCAAAATCGGTCATGTTGAACCATGGAAACTAAGTTCGGTTTGATCTCATACTCAGCGGATTCAACCTCAGGTTGTGCTATAGGTTCATGCATGAAGTTGTTGCTGGAAGATTACCTTGAAGCGATGGTCTCTAGCAAGCTTTTGTAAAAGTGTCAAATCCAGCTTTTGACCAGATCAGCAAGCAAATAGTGATTCAAACACTTACAATAAAAAGAGGTACGGCTATGATCTCGTAATGCTTACAACCTTATATTTGCACTAGGATCAAATAGGATATTAATTTATGTGCAGGAAGTCACCCATCGAGATGTGCTTGTTATGGATCGAAGTGGGGGATGTGTCCAACCGACACGAGTCCTGCATCACAAATCAGTTGTCCTACCGTAGGCCCTATCCGTCATGCGGGGTTGCCTCTATAATTAAGATAATGAAATCAAACAATAGCTTTGGGCATTTATCCACAAGGATACGATCCATGTTACCCTACTGAACCTTACTGTCATCGGTGTTCGGTATAACACTTCACGGTCTCCTTGCTCCTAGCCTCACCGATGCTCAATCTCCATGATCCTGGGTACCTGCAGGGATGAAGATGGTGGACAAGACAAGAGACATCTTCGTGGAACAATTTTATTTCACACATACGTGATGTTATGTCAAATTCTTCCATTGATGCCCTCAACAAATACCTTGGGTTGCAAGGATCATGCCATAGCCTATACCTTGCCGAACTACTCACATATGGAGATCATATCACGAGAAGAAAACACCTTGGAGATTGATTGATTGCAAATATGTCTTACAATGGATGCCTTGTGCAATGCACGACTACAAGTATGAACTAGCTGAGAACACTATGGTGGTGTTGATGGCTATGGAGATGGAAATGGTAGCGGATAGGGTTTGTGGATGAAGATGATGATGAAGAGGTTCTGGTTGCTCCTGTGCTTGTTGTTCTATTGACATTTTGATGGGGTCCCCTTTATAGAAGTTGTATATGTGGATGGCCTGCCTCGAAATCCAGGCCAAACGGGTGCTCATACAGGCACGTGTGCCTGTATGGAACGCCGTCTTTTGCTCTGGTTCCGCGTAGATGCTTCCTGTTGTTTTCTCCTGACATTCTCCTTCCTTTCCATTCCCACACGTGATTTCTTCCCTTTTTAGCCCATTTCCTACCGAAACACATCAAAGAGAGGATTTGTGGAATCATTTGGATTCGTTAGTCACTAGTGGCAATATCAGAGCGAATATCTCTTTTTAAATGAAATATCTGGGTTTAAACAAAGGTGAAATGAGTGTAAAAATATCACTCATCAATAACATGACTTCATAAAGTCCAAATCTATATATGGATAGTTTTCGGGGCCATCGGAGTGGGTTCCGGAGACATCTACAGAATCTGGGATTTTATTTCTAGAAGAAAGTTGTGAAGGACCGTCATGAGATGACGACCCCTAGTGGGCCCATGGGGCCCACAAGGGGTGCCATGGGCTATGGTAGGCCCTAGGCTGAATTCGAAGGGGGAGAAATCCTTCCCTCCTCCACCAAGTGGAGGAGGAGAAGGATTCCCCTCCTGGGCGCCCCCTCCTTGTCCCACCTATGTATATGTGGAGAGGGCTCCCCCTTTAAGCACATCAAATCAAAGGGGCCTCTTTCCCGCATAACTCCACGCTCTCTCGGTGTAATTGGCCTAAGTGTTTAGGCTCCTAAATATATGGGCTCTTATCTCGGCATAATTGGTCTACGTGAATTAGACTCCTAATTAGACAAGAAGCGCCACTAGGCTTTCTCGTCTCTAGTTTTCTTGCAATTCTTTTTCCTGGGCGTCGAAGCTCTGTCGGACTACTACCATGGAACGTGTAGATACCTCGGAGGGTCGTATGCTTCGAATCTTGACTCAGTGAACTCTTCTCGTAGCTGGGAGGTGTAACCTAGCTGTGGGAATCGATGGAATCATTGAGTTGCATCGACTCGTCACTACTTCCGCTACTCTGCACTGTTGGTGAGTCCGATCATTACCACCATCTTCATAGTGATCCTGGGTGATATCATCTAGCATAAATTTTTTGTTGCGTAGCATGTCCCCCTACACCTATATATACTAGAGGATTTTTCCCATTGAGTTACACAAGTTTTCGAGCCTCCAGCTAGACCTAGATCTCTCTAATCCTCATAATAGAGAAGTCCTATGCAGTTCTCTTTTCCTCCCTCTAATTCTATGGCAACGATTAGGTTTGGAAGGCGAAGCACTGCCAAATCGTGAAGCATGTACGCTTGCAAACTGTAGAGAGGTTGTGCTTTTGGTCCTCGGTTCGAGGGATCATTTGTGAATGGTTCGAGGGACTTCAAGAACGGTCTACACTAACTCTTTTTCCGCTACAACTCGAAGTTGGTAATGATCCAATCTAAACACCTAATGCATCTTCATAGTGTTCCCGATTCGATCATAGGACATTTTTGTTTGTTTTATACTACATTACCCAACAGGGGGTCCTGAGCTGGTAGCCTTGGCGCGATGGTAACAGCAGACACAGGGATATACCTAGGTTCATGCTCTTGAGGAGATAATACCCTACGTCTGATACCATTCCGTCGTATCTACTTTCCAAACACTTTTGCCCTTGTTTTGGACTCTAAGTTGCATGATTTGAATGGAACTAACCCGGACTGACACTGTTTTCAGCAGAATTGCTATGGTGTTATTTATGTGCAGAAACAAAAGTTCTCGGAATGACCTGAAACTTCACAGAACATCTATTCGGAAAATATAAAAAACACCTGGAAAAGATGAAGGCCAGGGGGGCCACCACCTGTCCACGAGGGTGGGGGGCACGCCCCCTACCTCGTGGGCCCCATGGAGCTCCTCCGACCTCAAGACCAACTCTATATATTTGCTTTCGGGGAGAAAAAAAATCAGAGAGAAGAAATCATCACGCTTTATGATATGGAGCCGCCGCCAAACCCTAAAACCTCTCAGGAGGGCTGATCTAGAGTCCGTTCGGGGCTCCGGAGAGGGGAATCCATCGCCGTCGTCATCATCAACCATCCTCCATCACCAATTTCATGATGCTCACCGCCGTGCGTGAGTAATTCCATTGTAGGCTTGCTGGACGGTGATGGGTTGGATGGGATCTATCATGTAATCGAGTTAGTTTTGTTAGGGTTTGATCCCTAGTATCCACTATGTTCTGAGATTGATGTTGCTAAGACTTTGCTATGCTTAATGCTTGTCACTAGGGCCCGAGTGCCATGATTTCAGATCTGAACCTATTATGTTTTCATCAATATATGAGAGTTCTTGATCCTATCTTGCAAGTCTATAGTCACCTATTATGTGTTATGATCCGTTAACCCCGAAGTGACAATAATCGGGATACTTACCGATGATGACCGTAGTTTGAGGAGTTCATGTATTCACTATGTGTTAATGCTTTGTTCCGGTACTCTATTAAAAGGAGGCCTTAATATCCCTTAGTTTCCGTAAGGACTCCGCTGCCACGGGAGGGTAGGACAAAAGATGTCATGCAAGGTCTTTTCCATAAGCACGTATGACTATATTCGGAATACATGCCTACATTACATTGATGAACTGGAGCTAGTTCTGTGTCACCCTATGTTGTGATTGTTACATGATGAACCGCATCCGGCATAATTCTCCATCACTGATCCATTGCCTACGAGCTTTCCATATATTGTTCTTCGCTTATTTACTTTTCCGTTGCTATTTCTATCATCACTACAAAATACCAAAAACATTACTTTTACTATCATTACCTTTTGCTACCGTTACCACTACTATCATATTACTTTGTGATACATCTCCAACGTATCTATAATTTTTGATTGCTCCATGCTATATTATCTACTGTTTTGGACATTATTGGGCTTTATTATGCACTTTTATATTATTTTTGGGACTAACCTATTAACCGGAGGGCCAGCCCATAATTGCTGTTTTTTTGCCTATTTTAGGGTTTCGAAGAAAAGGAATATCAAACGGAGTCCAAACGGAATGAAACCTTTGGGAACGTGATTTTCTTAATGAACAAGACCCAGGAGACTTGGACCCTACGTCAATACACAAAAGAGGAGGCCACGAGGTAGGGGGGCACGCCTACCCCCTAGGCACGCCCTCCACCCTTGTGGGCCCCCTGTTGCTCCACCGACGTACTCCTTCCTCCTATATATACCTACGTACCCCCAAACGATCAGATACGGAGCCAAAACCCTAATTCCACCGCTGCAACTTTTTGTATCCATGATATCCCATCTTGGGGCCTGTTCCGGAGCTCCACCGGAGGGGGCATCGATCACGGAGGGCTTCTACATCATCACCATAGCCCCTCCGATGAAGTTTGAGTAGTTCACCTCAGACCTACAGGCCCATAGTTATTAGCTAGATGGCTTCTTCTCTCTTTTTGGATCTCAATACAATGTTCTCCCCCTCTCTTGTGGAGAACTATTCGATGTAATCTTCTTTTGCGGTGTGTTTGTTGAGATCGATGAATTGTGGGTTTATGATCAAGTCTATCTATGAATAATATTTGAATCTTCTCTGAATTCTTTTATGTGTGATTGGTTATCTTTGCAAGTCTCTTCGAATTATCAGTTTGGTTTGGCCTACTAGACTGATCTTTCTTGCAATGGGATAAGTGCTTAGCTTTGGTTCAATCTTGTGGTGTCCTTTCCCAGTGACAGTAGGGGCAGCAAGGCACGTATTGTATTGTTGCCATCGAGGATAACAAGATGGGGTTTTCATCATATTGTATGAGTTTATCCCTCTACATCATGCCATCTTGCTTAAGGCGTTACTCTGTTTTCATTAACTTAATACTCTAGATGCATGTTGGATAGCGGTCGATGAGTGGAGTAATAGTAGTAGATGCAGGCAGGAGTCAGTTTACTTGTCTCGGATGTGATGCCTATATACATGATCATACCTAGATATTCTCATAACTATGCTCAATTCTGGCAATTGCTCAACAGTAATTTGTTCACCCACGGTAAAATACTTATGCTCTTGAGAGAAGCCACTAGTGAAACCTATAGCTCCCGGGTCTATCTTAATCATATTAATCTTCCAATACTTAAGTTATTTCCTGTGCTTTTACTTTGCTTTTATTTTACTTTGCATCTTTATCATAAAAATACCAAAAATATTATCTTATCATATCTATCAGATCTCACTCTCGTAAGTGCCGTGTAGGGATTGACAACCCCTTATCGCGTTGGTTGCGAGGATTTATTTGTTTTGTGCAGGTACGAGGGACTCACGCGTAGCCTCCTAATGAATTGATACCTTGGTTCTCAAAAACTGAGGGAAATACTTACGCTACTCTGCTGCAGCATCCCTTCCTCTTCGGGGAAAAACCAACACAGTGCTCAAGAGGTAGCAAGAAGGATTTCTGGCGCTGTTGCCGGGGAGTCTACGCAAAAGTCAATATACCAAGTACCCGTCACAATCCCTATCTCCCGCATTACATTATTTGCCATTTTCCTCTCGTTTTCCTTTCCCCCACTTCACCCTTGTCGTTTTATTCGCCCTCTCTCTCTACCCTCCCTCTCTTTTCCCGTTTGCCTCTTTTTGCTGCTTGTTTTTGTTTGCTTGTGTGTTGGATTGCTTGCTTGTCACGATGGCTCAAGATAACACTAAATTGTGTGACTTTACCAATACCAACAATAATTATTTTATTAGCACTCCGATTGCTCCTCTTACCGATGCTGAATCTTGTGAAATTAATGCTGCCTTGCTGAATCTTGTCATGAAAGATCCGTTTTCCAGCCTTCCTAGTGAAGATGCCGCTATCCATCTAAATAGCTTCGTTGATTTGTGTGATATGCAAAAGAAGAAAGATGTGGACAATGATATTGTTAAATTTAAGCTATTTCCTTTTTCGCGTAGAGATCATGCTAAAGCTTGGTTCTTGTCTTTGCCTAAAAATAGTATTGATTCATGGAATGAGTGCAAATATGCTTTTATCTCTAAGTATTTTCCTCCCGCTAAGATCATCTCCCTTAGAAACGATATTATGAATTTTAAGCAACTTGATCATGAACATGTTGCACAAGCTTGGGAGAGGATGAAATTAATGATACGTAATTGCCCTACTCATGGTTTGAATTTGTGGATGATTATACAAAAAATTTATGCCGGATTGAATTTTGCTTCTAGAAATCTTTTAGATTCGGCCGCGGGAGGCACTTTTATGGAAATCACTTTAGGAGAAGCTACTAAACTCCTAGATAATATTATGGTTAATTATTCTCAATGGCACACTGAAAGATCTACCAATAAAAAGGTGCATGCAATAGAAGAAATTAATGTTTTGAGTGGAAAGATGGATGAACTTATGAAATTATTTGCTAGTAAAAGTGTTTCTTCTGATCCTAATTATATGCCCTTATCTACTTTGATTGAGAATAATAATGAATCTATGGATGTGAATTTTGTTGGCAGGAACAATTTTGGTAACAACGCGTATAGAGGAAATTTTAATCCTAGGCCTTATCCTAGTAATCCCTCTAATAATTATGGTAATTCCTACAACAATTCTTATATAAATTATAATAAGATGCCCTCTGATTTTGAATCTAATATTAAAGAATTTATTACTTCGCAAAACAATTTCCATGCTTTGATTGAAGAAAAATTGCTTAAGATTGATGATTTGGCTAGGAACGTTGATAGAATTTCTCTTGATGTTGATTCTTTGAAACTTAGATCTATTCCACCTAAGCATGATATCAATGAGTCTCTCAAAGCCATGAGAATTTCCATTCATGAGTGCAAAGAAAGAACCGCTAGGATGCGTGCTAAGAAAGATGCCTTTATAAGAGTGTGTTCTAGTTCCTATGAAAATAAAGATGAAGACCTAAAAGTTATTGATGTGTCCCCTATTAAATCTTTGTTTTGCAATATGAATCTTAATAATGATGGGACTGAATATGATCCACCTTTACCTAGAAGGCATTCCAAGAATTCGGAGTTTTTAGATCTTGATGCTAAAATTGATGAAAGTGGGATTGAAGAAATTAAAACCCTAGATGTTGCTAAACCCACTATTTTGGATTTCAAGGAATTTAATTATGAAGATTGCTCTTTGATTGGTTGTATTTCCTTGTTGCAATCCATACTAAATTATCCTCATGCTTATAGTCAAAATAAAGTGTTTACTAAACATATCGTTGATGCCTTGATGCAATCTTATGAAGAAAAACTTGAATTGGAAGTTTCTATCCCTAGAAAACTTTATGATGAGTGGGAAACAACTATTAAAATTAAGATTAAAGATCATGAGTTCTATGCTTTATGTGATTTGGGTGCTAGTGTTTCCACGATTCCAAAGACTTTGTGTGATTTGTTAGGTTTCCGTGATTTTGATGATTGCTCTCTAAACTTGCACCTTGTGGATTCCACTATTAAGAAACCTATGGGAAGAATTAATGATGTTATTATTGTTGCAAATAGGAATTATGTACCCGTAGATTTTATTGTTCTTGACATAGATTGCAATCCTTCATGTCCTATTATTCTTGGTAAACCTTTCCTTAGAACGATTGGAGCAATTATTGATATGAAGGAAGGAAATATTAGATTCCAATTTCCATTAAGGAAAGGCATGAAACACTTTCCTAGAAAGAAAATTAAATTACCTTATGAATTTATTATGAGAGCCACTTATGGATTGCCTACCAAAGATGGCAATACCTAGATCTATCCTTGCCTTTTATGCCGAGCTAGGGGCGTTAAACAATAGCGCTTGTTGGGAGGCAACCCAATTTTATTTTTATTCCTTGCTTTTTGCTCCTGTTTAGTAATAAATAATTTATCTAACCTCTGTTTAGGATGTGTTTTGTGTGTTTAATTAGTGTTTGTGCCAAGTAGAACCGTTGGGAAGACTTGGGGAAAGTCTTGATAATCTTGCTGTAAAAAACAGAAACTTTAGCACTCACGAGAACTGCTTCCATTTTTTTTGGAAAGTTCTATTTAGTTAAATCTTTTTGCAGATGATTAATATATAAATTCCTCACGTCCAGAAATTTATTTTAGAATTTTTGGGGTTGCAGATCTTGCGCTAGCTACATATTACTACAGACTGTTCTGTTTTTGACAGATTCTGTTTTTCGTGTGTTGTTTGCTTATTTTGATGAATCTATGGCTAGTAAAATAGTTTATAAACCATAGAGAAGTTGGAATACAGTAGGTTTAACACAAATATAAATAAAGAATGAGTTCATTACAGTACCTTGAAGTGGTCTTTTGTTTTCTTTCGCTAACGGAGCTCACGAGATCTTCTAATTTAAGTTTTGTGTTGTGAAGTTTTCAAGTTTTGGGTAAGGATTTGATGGATTATGGAACAAGGAGTGGCAAGAGTGAGGGAGTCCTGGATTAGGGGGTCTCCGGACAGCCGTACTATCTCCATTGGCCGGACTGTTAGACTATGAAGATACAAGAGTGGAGACTTCGTCTCGTGTCCGGATGGGACTCTACTTGGCGTGGAAGGCAACCTAGGCAATACGTATATGGATATCTCCTCCTTTTTAACTGACCTTGTGTAACCCTAACCCCCTTCGGTGTCTATATAAACCGAAGGGTTTTAGTCCGTAGGACAACAATCACAACATACAATCATACCATAGGCTAGCTTCTAGGGTTTAGCCTCTCTGATCTCGTGGTAGATCTACTCTTGTAACACCCATATCTTCAATATTAATCAAGCAGGACGTAGGGTTTTACCTCCATCAAGAGGGCCCGAACCTGGGTAAAACATCGTGTCCCCTGCCTCCTGTTACCATCCGGCCTAGACGCATAGTTCGGGACCCCCTACCCGAGATCCGCCGATTTTGACACCGACATTGGTGCTTTCATTGAGAGTTCCTCTGTGTCATCGGCGTTAGGCTTGATGGCTCCTACTATCATCGACAGCGATGCGGTATAGGGTGAGACTTTTCTCCCCAGACAGGTCTTCGTATTCGGCGGCTCTGCACTGCGGGCTAATTCGCTTGGTCATCTGGAGCAGATTGAAAGCTACGCCCCTGGCCATCAGGTCAGATTTGGAAGTTTGAATTACACGGCCAACATCCGTGGGGACTTGATCTTCGACGGATTCGAGCCACAGTCGGGCGCGCCGCACTGTCGCGATGGGCATGACCTAGCTCTGCCACCGGACGGTACCCCAGAGGCCGTGCCCGCATCAGCTTCGACCCTTAGCTCGGAGCCAGCTGCGCCAATCGAGGATGGGTGGCTAGACACCGCCTCAGGGGCTGCAGTCTCGACGGCGATCGAGCCAAACACCAGCATAATCCTCTGCGTAGCCCGTGACTCCAAGGTGCCGGACTCTCTTCCGGACCCCGAACCATTCGCGCTCCTGCCAATCGAATCCGATTGGGCGCCGATCATGGAATTCACCACCGCGGATATCTTTCAGCACTCGCCCATCGGCGACATTCTGAATTCACTAAGGTCTCTCTCTTTGTCAGGAGAGCCCTGGCCGGATTATGGCCAACAGGATTGGGATGCGGACGACAAAGAAATTCAACGCCCACCCACCACCCACTTTGTAGCCACTGTCGATGATTTAACCGACATGCTCGACTTCGACTCCAAAGACATCGACGGTATGGACGACGATGTAGGAGACGAACATGAACCAGCACCTATAGGGCACTGGAAAGCCACCTCGTCGTATGACATATACATGGTGGATACACCCAATGAAGGCAATGGCGACGAGATAGCGGAGGATGACCCCTCTAAGAAGCAACCCAAGCGCCAACGTCAGCGGCGCCGCTCTAAGTCTCGCCAAAGCAAAAGTGGTGATACCGGCACAGTAGATAATAACACTCCGGATAGCCCCGAAGACAACAACAATCCCCTCCAGCAAGATTTAGAGCAGGAGGATGAAGGAGCCAGCTCTCCTGAGAGAGCGGCTGGCGGAGAGGAGGAGGATGACAATTACATGCCCCCCTCCGAAGACAGGGCAAGCCTCGGCGACGATGAATTCGCCGTACCAGAGGATCCCGTCGAACAAGAGCGCTTCAAGCGCAGGCTTATGGCCACGGCAAATAGCCTGAAGAAAAAGCAACAACAGCTTCAAGCTGATCAAGATCTGCTAGCTGACAAAAGGACTGAAGTCCTCGCGGCCGAGGAATATAAACTCGAGCGTCCCTCCAAGAGTTACCCAAGGCGCAGGTTACTACCCCGACTGGAGGAAGAAGCGTATGATACGGCTGATCGGCCACCTCGTGGCCGTGATAGAGAGGCATTCCAGCCAAAAGCTCAGCCTCCACGCAACGCCTTCCAAATAAAAAGGCATGGGGAGATACGCCAGACCTGCGAGACATATTGGTGGACAAAGAAAAGCATTCAAGATCGATCTACGGATCACGAGGGCGCACCACTCTATGAGACAGTAAACGTCACGCCGGATACAGTAAAAGCAAATCCGGCCGGGCCGAACACAGCGGGCAGGACCCATTCGAGCTGCATCGTGATATAGCCCAATACAGAGGCGCCGCACACCCCTTATGCTTCACAGACGAAGTAATGGAACATCAATTCCCAGAAGGTTTCAAACCTGTAAACATTGAATCATACGACGACACAACAGATCCCGCAGTATGGATTGAGGACTTCCTCCTCCACATCCACATGGCCCGCGGTGATGACTTACATGCCATCAAGTACCTCCCACTAAAACTCAAAGGACCAGCGCAGCATTGGCTTAATAGCTTGCCAGCGGACTCCATTAGCTGTTGGGAAGATCTGGAAGCTGCATTCCTCGACAACTTTCAGGGCACTTATGTGCGACCACCAGACGCCGTTGACTTGAGCCACATAATTCAGCAGCCAAAAGAGTCGGCCAGGCAATTCTGGACTCGGTTCCTTACAAAAAAAATCAAATCATCGACTGTCCGGATGCTGAGGCCTTATCGACTTTCAAGCACAACATCCGAGACGAGTGGCTAGCCTGGCACCTTGGTCAGGAAAAGCCGAAATCTATGGCAGCTCTCACGACGCTCATGACCCGCTTTTATGTGGGAGAAGACAACTGGTTGGCTCGCAGTAATAACATATCAAAGAACCATGGTACCTCAGATACCAAGGACGGCAATAGCAGGTCATGTCGCAACAAGCATAAGCGCCGCATTAACAGTGAAAGTACTGAGGATACGACAGTCAATGCCGGATTCAAAGGCTCTAAACCGGGTCAGCGGAAAAAGCCATTCAAACAAAGTACGCCGGATCCATCCAGCTTGGACCGTATACTCGATCGCTCGTGTCAAATACATGGCACCCTAGACAAGCCAGCCAATCACACCAACAGGGATTGTTGGGTGTTCAAGCAGGACGGCAAGTTAATTGCCGAAAACAAGGACAAGGGCCGCATAGCGATGACGAGGAAGAACCCCGGCAGCCGCACACTGGATGACAGAAGAGGTTTCCCCCGCAAGTGCGGACGGTGAACATGATATACGCAACCCACATCCCCAAGAGGGAGCGGAAGCGTGCGCTCAGGGACGTATATGTGTTGGAGCCAGTCGCCCCAAAGTTCAACCCTTGGTCCTCCTGTCCGATCACCTTCGATCGCAGGGACCACCCCACTAGTATCCGTCATGGCGGATTCGCCGCACTGGTCCTAGACCCAATCATCGATGGATTTCACCTCACTTGAGTCCTTATGGATGGCGGCAGTAGCCTGAACCTGCTTTATCAGGACACAGTGCGCAAAATGGGTATAGACCCCTCAAGGATCAAACCCATAAAAACGACCTTTAAGGGCGTCATTCCAGGCGTAGAGGCCCACCGCACAGGCTCAATTACACTGGAAGTGGTCTTCGGATCCCCGGATAACTTCCGAAGCGAAGAGTTAATCTTTGATATAGTCCCGTTCCATAGTGGTTATCACGCGCTGCTCGGACGAACCGCATTTGCTAGATTCAATGCAGTACCACATTATGCATACCTCAAGCTCAAGATGCCAGGACCTCGCGGAGTTATTATAGTCAATGGAAACACAAAGCGCTCTCTCCGAATAGAGGAGCACACTGCGGCCCTTACAACAGAAGCGCAAAGCAGCCTCTCAAGGCAATCTACCAGTTCGGCGTTTCAAAGCCCGGACACCTTCAAGCGCGCTCGGGGCAATCGGCAAACAGACCGCTTGGCGCGACCTGAGCTCGCTTAGCAATACGGCGGCCACCCCAATCCCAGCCCAACGGCGTTATTCGTGCCACGTGTACATAATTACGCATTAAAAATACCATGGGCACAGGTGGGGAGGGGGGGCACAACTGCATCACGCCCCAAAACGCGGCCTAAACCGCACTAGGGACTTCCCGTTTGGTTATTTTTCTTTTTCTTTCGGGACTTTAATCTCTGGAAACACTGTCCGGCAGCTCTATTGCCGAACACATGATACAGCAACCAAGGAGGCAGACAACTACGATATACAACGGAATTCCTAGGTTGATTACAGATTTCATATCATTCCTCAGCTCGCCCTTGGAAGGGACATAGTCCTAATCTTTTGCTTATTGCACTATCTGTATCACTCTGCTTTAAATGCAATTTTTTAATATACAATGCATGACATTACGACTATTATTGCATTTCTGTTATATATATATATATGTGTGTGTGTGTGTGTGTGTGTGTATTCATTAATGACGCCTTGCAACCGTACACTCTGGTACGGCCAATACACCAGGGGCTTACGTACCCATAATATGGTGTGAAAAGTCCAAACACTTTCACAAGTGCGGCACCCCGAACTTATAGCATTATATGCATCAGCTCCGAATCATGTCTTTGGTCAAATGTTGGGTTTGCCTGGCTCCTATGTTTTGGTACCTTACGTTCCGCTGTATCGGCTAAGGTAGCGCTAGGAGAACTACTGCGATTGTGCCCCAGTTCTGCCGGGCCGAGCACCTCAGTAGAGAAGGCTAAAACTGAATGTCATGATAAGGGGCGAGACTGGTCGCTGTTCGGCGAGGTTTTTCGAGTCCCTAAAGAATTATGCCACTTAGGGCGAGGGGTCGGCTCCGTCCGGCTTACAGGCGTGTATCGTGCCCCGAATTCGGCCTTCCGAATACCAGGGGCTTCGCCGAAATTTAAAATTATAGAATTCTATGGCTAAGTGAGAGTGATAAAGCATTATTAGTCCGGTTGCCTTGTTCGTTGTGCTGAGCACCTCCCTCGAAGGACCCAAACATGGGAACAAGAGTGCTCAGGTTTATCCCAAACACCCTAGCACTCGTGGCATGGGAGCAGAAGCCGAGGACTAGCCATCTCTCAGATTGGATAAACAGCCAAACAGAAGGTAATATTTTAAATTCTAACAAGCGTTGCATAGCGAACATGATACAAGATTTCATACATACAGGACAACACGAGCAAGTCTCATTCAAATATTACATTTTGCGAACACTCATCCGCGATAAGACGGGCACCCGGCAGAACACCCTCATAGTACATCTCGGGGTGGCGGTGCTCCTTCCCCTCCGGTGGCCCCTCCTTGATCAGCTTCACGGCGTCTAGCTTGACCCACTGCATTTTTACACGGGCGAAAGCCCAGCGTGCACCTTCTATGCAGACGGATCGCTTGACGACCTCCAGCCGGGGGCAGGCATCCGCAAGCCGCCTCACCAGGCTAAAGAAGCTGTTCGGAAGGGCATCGCCAGGCCACAACCGGACTATGAAGCCCTTCATGGCTTGATCGGCCGCCTTATGTAGCTCGACCATCTGCTTCAGCTGGTCGCTCATTGGCACCGGATGTTCGGCCTCAGCATACTGAGACCAGAACAGCTTCTCCGTCAAGCTTCCGTCCTCGGCCTGGTAGAATTGTGCGGCATCGGACACACTGCGGGGCAAATCTGCGAATGCTCCTGAAGAGCTCCGGATTCGGGTAAGTAATCGATAATTCACTTTTACATGCTTGCTTTGCATATAGAAAGCCTTACCCGCCGCTATCTTCTTCATCGTGTCGATCTCCTGAAGGGCCTTCTGGGCCTCGGCCTTGGCACTCTTTGCGCTCTCACGGGCCGCGGCAAGCTCAGACTCTCGCATCTTCAAGTCAAGCTCCAACGCCTCGTGCTTTGTCACGAGAGCCTGGAGCTCTTGCTGCACCTCACCTACCCGAGCCTCGTGCCTCTCTTGCTCGATGCGCTCCTTGGCCGTTGTATCTTCGGCCTTGGTCAGCGCTTGCTTCAGGGTCGCCACCTCGGTCGTGGCCCCTGGCAAAACATACAATGATCCTGTCATTTTGCAATCGCGTCCTTTTTTATATACACATATCTATAGACGGGGTATTACTTACCCTCGTTCTCCTCGAGCTGCCTCTTGGCAAGGCCGAGTTCTTTCTTGGACCCATCGAGGGCCTGCTTCAGTATGGCGACCTCCGCAGTTAGTGCGGCGGACGCCAGCAGAGAAGCCTGCATATGCATATTGACATACTTATATTAGACTCCTGCGATATTATTTGATCCTCTGTTCGGCTTTTCTTTGTGAACACCGAACAAAGCATTAGGGGCTACTGTTTATGCGGTAATACTTCTACTACATTTTAAAACACTTACCTCGAAGCCTGTTAGAAGGATGGCACAGGCTTCAGTCAATCCGCTCTTGGCAGACTGAACCTTCTGGATCACCGCACTCATGATGGTGCGGTGCTCCTCGTCGATGGAAGCGCTGCGAAGCGCTTCCAGCAGGCTGTCCGGTGCCTCTGGATAGGCAGAGGTCACTGGCACTGGCGTTTCGCCCCTCTTAGAAGGGGACCGCCTACCCGAGTCCGGAACCGTTGGAGGATCCGGCGCGGTGCTCGGCTGAGGGCCGAACTCGGAGCTATCGGGGACCCCGTCCCCTTGGCTCCCGGAGTCCGGAAGGTCGCCTTGAGGCGCCTCCGGGATGGTCCCCCCTTGATCCGGTGCCTCTTGAGACAACACTTTGGCGTCGTCGGCAGGATGAGGGGAGGTGGCGGTCAGGACTGGATCGCTATCCATGTCCGACGAGCCTAGGGAGCCGTCCGATGATACCTCGATATCGGCTCGGGGCGGCCTGCACAATTGTGTTCGGCGTTAGGAAAAGTAAGTGCGACAAAGGAATCCTACGGGTAACTTTGGTATCCAAATAATTACGATCTCCCCGGGGGCTTGGCCCTGGGCAACCACTCGTCTTCGCTTTCGTCGGCGGCGGTGGAGCTGTCCGGAGGGGAGTCCTTCCCTTCTTGGACCCCCCGGCCTCCCCAGTTGGGGCGGCCTTCCTTTTCTTGTCTCCCCCAGTCGGTGGGGGAGCTTCTTCTTCCTCTTCCTCGTCTTCAGGGGAAGAGTGCGCCACAGAGTCATCGGACGGTGAGTTCGACGATGCCTGGCGTCAGGAACTCTTTCGAGCTCCCTTGGCCTTCTTGGTCTTCTCTGGCACCTTATAAGGGGCCGGAGTCAACATCTTCGCCAGGAGGGCGTCTGCGGGGCCTTCGGGCAAAGGAGCCGGACAACCGATCTGTCCTGCCATCTTCTGCCAGTCCTGTCAAAGGCACGGGAGTTTAGATCCCGCATAGAGTCAATCTATATAGAAAACTAGTATCCTGTGAAAGGTAAAATAGCTTACCGCACTAGCTTGGTGCTTCGCGCTGAATCCGCGATCCTCAGTAATGGGGGTAGGGACCGCGGCGCCCTTGAACAGCACCCTCCAGGATCTTCATGAGTCGTGTCGAAGAGCCTGTTCAGAGTTCGGTGATGTGCCGGGTTGAACTCCCACAAGGTGAACTCCCGTTGTTGGCACAGGAGTATCTGGCGGATGAGCATGACCTGGACTATGTTGACGAGCTTGAGCTTCTTGTCCACCATGTTTTGAATACATGTCTGGAGTCTGGTCAGCTCTTTTGAATTACCCCAGGATAGGCCCTTCTCTTTCCAGGAGGTGAGCCGCATGGGGATGCCAGATCGGAACTCGGGGGCCGCTAACCATGCGGGGTCGCGCGGCTCGGTGATATAGAACCACCCCGATTGCCACCCCTTTATGGTATCCACGAAGGAGCCCTCGAGCCATGTTATGTTGGGCATCTTGCCCACCATGGCGCCTCCGCACTCCGCCTAGCGGCCGCTCACTACCTTCGGCTTGACATTGAAGGTCTTCAGCCATAAGCCGAAGTGGGGCTTGATGCGGAGGAAGGCCTCGCACACGACGATAAACGCCGAGATGTTGAGGATGAAGTTTGGGGCCAGATCGTGGAAATCCAGGCCGTAATAAAACATGAGCCCTGGACGAAGGGATGGAGAGGGAATCCCAGTCCGCAGAGGAAATGGGTGAGGAATACAACCCTCTCATGGGGCCTGGGGGTGGGAATGAGTTGCCCCTCATCTGGGAGCCGGTGCGCGATGTCGTCGGGCAGGTATTCGACTCTGCTCAGTTTCTTGATGTCTCCCTCCGTGGCGGAGGAGACCATCCACTTGCCTCCCGCTCCGGACATGGTTGGAGAAGGTTGAGATGGAAGTGAGGACTTGGGTGCTAGAGCTCGAGTGTGCGGGAGCGGATGAGCAGAGGAGGAAGAAGGCGTGGATAGGAAGGTGAATCCTTATCCCTTTATACGGGCGGACAAAACTAAGCGTCCCCACTTTCCTGGTAAAACTCGCTTATCCCCCAAGCGCCGTAATTGATGGCGCGGTTGGGTTACCCACGCCCGAATTGATGAGAATCCCGTAATAAGGGGACACGATCTCTGATTTGACAAGACGTGTCGAAAAACTGCCTCACGTTATGTGCGGGGCAGGTTAAAGGAAACAGTTCAAATAATCACTGGGCCATGACGTAACGTCTCGTTGACAAAACAAGCTAGCGAATTAGATGTGCGAAAACATTATTCTCTCTACGGTGGAATGTGGAACTTATTTTGCAGGGTCGGACACTATCCTCGTATTCAAATTCTTCTGTGATGTATTCGGAGAAGGAACCCGCCTTGCAATGCCGAAGACAACTGCGCGCTAGACTCATCACCATTGAAGCCTGGTTCAGGGGCTACTGAGGGAGTCCTGGATTAGGGGGTCTCCGGACAGCCGGACTATCTCCATTGATCGGACTGTTAGACTATGAAGATACAAGATTGAAGACTTCGTCTCGTGTCCGGATGGGACTCTACTTGGCGTGGAAGGCAAGCTAGGCAATACGTATATGGATATCTCCTCCTTTGTAACCGACCTTGTGTAACCCTAACCCTCTCTGGTGTCTATATAAACCGAAGGGTTTTAGTCCGTAGGACAACAATCACAACATACAATCATACCATAGGCTAGCTTCTAGGGTTTAGCCTCTCTGATCTCATGGTAGATCTACTCTTGTAACACCCATATCTTCAATATTAATCAAGCAGGACGTAGGGTTTTACCTCCATCAAGAGGGCCCGAACCTGGGTAAAACATCATGTCCCCTGCCTCCTGTTACCATCTGGCCTAGACGCACAGTTCGGGACCCCCTACCCGAGATCCGCCGGTTTTGACACCGACAAAGAGCCTAAGCTTGGGGATGCCCATGGCACCCCCAAGATAATCTAAGGACACCTAAAATCCAAAGCTTGGGGATGCCCCGGAAGGCATCCCCTCTTTTCGTCTACTTCTATCGGTAACTTTACTTGGAGCTATATTTTTATTCACCACATGATATGTGTTTTGCTTGGAGTGTCTTGTATTATTTGAGTCTTTATTTGTTAGTTTACCACAATCATCCTTGATGTACACACCTTTTGAGAGAGCCATACATGATTTGGAATTTGTTAGAATACTCTATGTGCTTCGCTTATATCAATTGAGTTATATAGTTTTGCTCTAGTATTTCACTTATGATTTGTTTTATAGAAACTATTGATCTCTCATGCTTCACTTAGATTATTTTGAGAGTCTTAAATATCATGGTAATTTGCTTTAAAAAATCCTTATATGCTAGGTATACAAGATTAATAATAATATTCTCTTATGAGTGTGTTGAATACTATGAGAGGTTTGATGCTTGATAATTGTTTTGAGATATGAAGATGGTGATATTAAAGTTGTGCTAGTTGAGTAGTTGTGAATTTGAGAAATACTTGTGTTAAAGTTTGTGATTCCCGTAGCATGCACGTATGGTGAACTGTTATGTGATGAAGTCGGAGCATGATTTATTTATTGATTTTCTTCCTTATGAGTGGCGGTCGGGGACGAGCGATGGTCTTTTCCTACCAATCTATCCCCTAGGAGCATGCGCGTAATACTTTGCTTTGATAACTTGTAGATTTTTCGCAATAAGTATATGAGTTCTTTATGACTAATGTTGAGTCCGTGGATTATACGCACTCTCACGCTTCCACCATTGCTAGCCTCTCTAATACCGCGCACCTTTCGCCGGTATCATATACCCACCATATACCTTGCTCAAAACAGCCACCATACCTACCTATTATGGCATTTCCATAGCCATTCCGAGATATATTGCCATGCAACTTTCCATCGTTCCGTTTAGTATGACACACTCCTTCATTTTCATATTGCTTAGCATGATCATGTAGTTGACATTGTATTTGTGGCAAAGCCACCGTTCATAATTCTTTCATACATGTCACTCATGAGTCATTGCATATCCCGGTAGATAGCCGGAGGCATTAATATAGAGTCATATTTTGTTCTAAGTATCGAGTTGTAATTGTTGAGTTGTAAGAAAATAAAAGTGTGATGATCATCATTATTAGAGCATTGTCCCAATGAGGAAAGGATGATGGAGACTATGATTCCCCCACAAGTCGGGATGAGACTCCGGACGAAAAAAGAAAGAAAGATAAGAGGCCATAAAAAAAGAGAAAAGGCCCAAATAAAAAAATGAGAGAAAAAGAGAGAAGGGGCAACGCTACTATCCTTTTACCACACTTGTGCTTCAAAGTAGCACCATGATATTCATAGTAGAGAGTCTCTCATTTCGTCACTTTCATATACTTGTGGGAATTTTTCATTATAGAACTTGGCTTGTATATTCCAATGATGGGCTTCCTCAAAGTGCCCTAGGTCTTCGTGAGCAAGCAAGTTGGATGCACACCCACTTAGTTTCTTTTGTTGAGCTTTCATATACTTATAGCTCTAGTGCATCCGTTGCATGGCAATCGCTACTCACTCATATTGATATCTATTGATGGGCATCTCCATAGCCCATTGATGTGCCTAGTTGATGTGAGAATATTTTCCCCCTTTTTGTCTTCTCCACAACCACCATTCTATTCAACCTATAGTGATATATCCATGGCTCACGCTCATGTATTGCGTGAAGATTGAAAAGGTTTTGAGAATGTCAAATGTATGAAACAATTGCTTGGCTTGTCATCTGGGTTGTGCATGATTTAAATACTTTGTGTGGTGAAGATAGAGCATAGCCAGACTATATGATTTTGTAGGGATAACTTTCTTTGGCCATGTTATTTTGAGAAGACATGATTGCTTTATTAGTATGCTTGAAGTATTATTATTTTTATGTCAATATGAACTTTTATCTTGAATCTTTCGGATCTGAATATTCATACCACAATTAAGAAGAATTACATTAAAATTATGCCAATTAGCACTCCACATCAAAAATTCTGTTTTTATCATTTACCTACTCGAGGATGATCAGGAATTAAGCTTGGGGATGCTTGATATGTCTCCAACGTATCTATAATTTTTGATTTCTCCATGCTATATTATCTACTATTTTGGACATTATTGGGCTTTATTATCCACTTTTATATGATTTTTGGGACTAACCTATTAACCGGAGGCCCAGCCTAGAATTGCTATTTTTTTCTTCCTATTTTAGGGTTTCGAAGAAAAGGAATATCAAACGGAGTCCAAACGGAATGAAACCTTTGGGAACGTGATTTTCTTAACGAACAAGACCCAGGTGACTTGGACCCTACGTCAAGACACAAAAGAGGAGGCCACGAGGTAGGGGCGCGCCTACCCCCCAGGCGCGCCCTCCACCCTCGTGGGCCCCCTGTTGCTCCACCGACGTACTCCTTCCTCCTATATATACCTACGTACCCCCAAACGATCAAATATAGAGCCAAAACCCTAATTCCACCGCCACAACTTTCTGTATCCACGAGATCCCATCTTGGGGCCTATTCCGGAGCTCCGCCGGAGGGGGCATCGATCACGGAGGGCTTCTACATCATCACCATAGCCCCTCCAATGAAGTGTGAGTAGTTCACCTCAGACCTACGGGTCCATAGTTATTAGCTAGATGGCTTCTTCTCTCTTTTTGGATCTCAATACAATGTTCTCCCCCTCTCTTGTGGAGAACTATTCGATGTAATCTTCTTTTTGTGGCGTGTTTGTTGAGATCGATGAATTGTGGGTTTATGATCAAGTCTATCTATGAATAATATTTGAATCTTCTCTGAATTCTTTTATGTATGATTGGTTATCTTTGCAAGTCTCTTCGAATTATCAGTTTTGTTTGGCCTACTAGATTGATCTTTCTTGCAATGGGAGAAGTGCTTAGCTTTGGGTTCAATCTTGCGGTGTCCTTTCCCAGTGACAGTAGGGGCAGCAAGGCACATATTGTATTGTTGCCATCGAGGATAACAAGATGGGGTTTTCATTATATTGCATGAGTTTATCCCTCTACATCATGTCATCTTGCTTAAGGCGTTACTCTGTTTTCATTAACTTAATACTCTAGATGCATGCTGGATAGCGATCGATGAGTGGAGCAATAGTAGCAGATGTAGGCAGGAGTCGGTCTACTTGTCTCGGACGTGATGCCTATATACATGATCATAGCTAGATATTCTCATAACTATGCTCAATTCTGTCAATTGCTCAACAGTAATTTGTTCACCCACCGTAAAATACTTATGCTCTTGAGAGAAGCCACTAGTGAAACCTATGGCTCCCGGGTCTATCTTCATCATATTAATCTTCCAATACTTAAGTTATTTCCTTTGCTTTTACTTTGCTTTTATTTTACTTTGCATCTTTATCATAAAAATACCAAAAATATTATCTTATCATATCTATCAGATCTCACTCTCGTAAGTGGTCGTGTAGGGATTGACAACCCCTTATCGCGTTGTTTGCGAGGATTTATTTGTTTTGTGTAGGTACGAGGGACTCGCGCGTAGCCTCCTACTGGATTGATACCTTGGTTCTCAAAAACTGAGGGAAATACTTACGCTACTCTGCTGCATCATCCCTTCCTCTTCGGGAAAAACCAACACAGTGCTCAAGAGGTAGCACTTTGCTACTAAATACTTTGCTGCAGATATTAAGTTTCCAGGTGTGGTTGAATTGACAACTTAGCTGCTAATACTTGAGAGTATTCTTTGTCTCTGTCAGGACCCCGACTCGATGCCACATCGATCTAGCATGTAACACCTCATATAGCTTTGCGGCCTCACGCACGGTATCCCCACGGGTGTCGCCTTACCTTTGCCCGGGACCGTTTGCGCATTTTGGCACACGTATATGATGGTGTCGCTAGCATCCATATGATAAAGAGCCCGGGCTGACATGGCTAGTCGTAAACCCAAAGTGGCACTAACTTACAGGGACAGGCATCCATGACCCAGCATCGAACGTGTCGGTCATCAGCGAGTGAATCCAGGCTGTAGCACTGGGCTAACAGGACTCCGGTGAACCGGGCTGTAGCGGGCTAGCAGGACTCCGGTATTCATCGCGTGACATTTCCCCGAAGGGACAGACACAGGATCGAAGAAGGACACATGCCGGCCTGCCTAAGTGTTCCGGAGCAGTAGCAAGCTACCAGGGCTCAGTGGAAGCACTAGGAGACATTTCCCGGTAAGAGAGGCTACTAAGAATAAACAACTAGATAGTCAGATCCCACACATAGCAATACACATTACACGTACGCATAACATGCAAGTATGTGCTGTACAACATGGCATCACAGCATAACTCAACAACTCATATAGATAAAGGCTCAGAAGAGCCGTCATAGCATATATTGCAAACAGGGGTCACAAGACCCATCATACAGAGCATTCAAGCAACAAGCGGAAGCATTACATGTCTGGGTACAGACATCTACAAATGAAAAAGGCTGAAGAGCCTGACTATCTACAACATCCGATCAAGATCGTAGCTGAGGTACTAGCTACTAGTCGAAGTCCACGAGAACACTAGTAAGACCGAAGTCTCAGCTGCAAAACATAAATAAAGCAACATGAGTACAAAGGTACTCAGCAAGACTTACATCAGATCCTATCGTACATGCATTTGTATCAAGAGGGTAATGTGGGGTTTAATTGCAGCAAGCCAGCTTTGACTCTGTGGCTATCCTATTCTACGACTACCAGAAACTCTGGAGGTGAAACAACGTACACGAGTCCACTAATCACCACACAATACACTACTATGGATTCATCCCCGTCTCCCTACGAGAAGGCCATCCATAGCACTCACACTTGTCTTGAGCATTTTATAGTATCCACTTCAAGTTGTCTATGTACCATGTAAGCATCCAAGAAGTCCATAACCGCGGACCCGGCTATTCGAATAGATCATGTTAACCCTGCAGGGGTGTACTTCATCACACACGCTCTCGCCACTTACCGCCGTGTACACGTCATGTATCTCGGCAACCTTCAAGCGGAAGCCTGGCGAGGGTGTCGGCCACGACCTGACTAACCACACAAGACTCTAGTCCAGGTTTATCGCCTATTCGGGTTCCATCCGCAAGGAGATCCGGCCGGGGTGTCGCTCACGGCCCCAAACGATGTGAGCAGGGTTCCCGAGCCCACCAACCGGGTGCCACTCGGTACACCGGGCCACGTGTGCCTAGTCTGTCCCAAGCCCACCCTGCTGGGTGCCACTTGGTAGAAAAATAGCACTACCTACAAACACCAGAAACTAGTTGCGACTCCTGGACAGAGATCAAGTTGGTTAATAAGTCGAGAGGGCTTGGAGCGCCCGGAGCCCAATGTGTGGTAGTATCGGGTCATTGGACAACATACACAGAACTCAGGGCTTAAGGACGGTTCCAGTGAGACAACCCACCATGTACTCCTACATGGCCTCTCACCGCTACCTTTACCAAATCGTGTTCACACACTTCACTCTCAGCATCAGAACATATCGTAACACTCCAATTCATTCCCAATGAATCAGACCTGACACAACTCTAAGCAATAGCAGGCATAGCATGGTAGGAATACAACAATGGCTTCAATCAACTCCTACACATGCTAGTGGGTTTCAACTATTTACTGTGGCAATGACAGGTCATGCAGAGGAATGGGTTCAACTACCGCAGCACAAGGTAGCAGATGAATCGTTGTTGTCCTAATGCAATAACTGAGAGCAGGAGCGAGAGAGTAGGGTTTATCGAAATGAACAAGGGGGTTTGCTTGCCTGGTAAAACAACAAGGAAGGCACTGCTTCACGGACAGGTACTCTGGAACGTCTCCGGAGTAGGACCTATCGAGAAGGAACGGTGCCGGCAATCAATACACAATCATATGCAACAATATGATGCATGAACATGGCATGTAGATGTGACGCTGTTGAGCTAATGCAACTAGTAAACATTTGGTTTGAAGTCCATTTGAACCAAAGGTTCAAATGCATTTCTAAATTAAGTCTCTTATATATGCCCTAATGTGTTTTCCCATATTCAGCATGTATAAGTTGGTTTTTCATGCATGAAACTAGTACAGATGGAAAGATGGCATTTTTCTGATAATTTTTCATATATAAATTATTTCAATCTGAGCTACGGTTGAATTGTTATGAATTTTTGAAGTTTAAATCATTTTCTGGATTTTTTGAATTATTTTAATTCCAGAAAATATATAATTGCGTCAGCATGACGTCAGCACGACGTCAGCGGTCAACTGGGCTGGTCCGGTCAAACCTGACGTGTGGGACCCACACGTCAGTGACAGGGGGGGTTAACAGGGGTTAATTAATTTAATTAAAAGGTTAGGGGGGGTCGGGCCCACTGGTCAGCGACCCTGGGGGTCAAACCCGGTCAACTCGCCGGCGTTTAGCCGCCGGCGAGGCCGAGCGCGGCGGAGGAAGTGCATTTGCATGTTACGGCCACCAAACGGGAGGCGGAGAGCATCTACGAGCTCCTGGGAACGAGCCGCAGCTCTTGGTGGAGATGGTTGAGCTCGGGGTAGCCGGAGATGTCGCCGGCGACGACTTTGGCGGTCGCCGGAGTTCGGGCGCCGATGAAAACGGTGCCACCGTGCACGGGAGGATCAACGGGTAGCAACTACGCGTTCTGCAGGCTCCCACAAATCCAACGGGCATATGCACGGGGCCGATTGGCCACCGGAGCCTCGTCGGCGACGAGTTCGTGCGGCGGTGTGCTTCGGGCATCATGGGAAGTGGTGCTACAACGAGCGCTAGGCCGTGGGGTTAGGGGGAAACGACGGAGGAGCTCACTGGGAGGTCGAAGCGCAGCTCAGTGGGCCTGGGGACGACCTAGACGACGCGAATCGAAGACGAGGTCACCGGCGGCCGAAGGTTGAAGAAGAGCTCGAAGTCGACGCTGCAGGGCTTCCGGCGGGGCGTGGTTCGGTGAGGGGGTCGAGGACGACGTCGCGGAGCTCGTGGGCACAACCGAGGGGCGAGGGGGTGGCTGTGGCCGTGGTGGTTCTCGTCGGCGGCGGCGGCCGCGTTCGGTGGAAGTGAGGGGGAGCCAGAGGAGGGGAGGAGGGCGAGGGAGAGTGAGAGCGGTGCGGGGCAGCTGCGTGGCTTCGTCCGGGGCATCGAGGGCGAGAGAAGGAAGCAGGAGGTGGCCAGCAGGGGGGGAGGTGGCGCGCGCGCGTGCCGGCGAGCGTCG
>NC_041386.1:70285722-70293611 GCF_002162155.2 Triticum dicoccoides
CATTTGTTTGATTTAATAAATATATTAAATCATTTAATTTTATTATGCCAATTTTTGTAGGGGCTAATGGTATTATTCCAGAGCTCTTTTATAATTGGCATAATTTTTGGACCATATTTCATATATATAGAAATATATTTCCAATGCAAATATTTATCGAATTAATCCAAATGGCCAAAATAAATGTCCATGAGCTCCTAAAAATATTGTTTTGATTTTTATCTCTGTCCAATATTTTCAGAGGGCAACATGAGCATTTTCTTGGACCCTTTTGGAGAAATTTTTATTTGGGTCATTTTCAAAAATGATTCTGAGGGTTCCACCAATCCTCATTTCAAATTTAAATGAAATTTAAATATGATGCACAAATGGCTAGCTAGCCTAGGTCATACCAGACTAGGGATGTGACAACTCGCCCCCACTTGACAGAATCTCGTCTCGAGATTCAGGGGTCGACGGAAAGAAAGCGGGGTACTCCAATCGAAGACGATCTTCTCGCTCCCAAGTAGCCTCTCTCTCAGAATGATGAGACCACTGAACTTTGAGAAACTTGATGTTCTGACGTCGGGTAACACGCTCTGCTTGATCAAGAATGCGAACCGGGTACTCTCGGTATGTGAGGTTATCTTGGAGATCAAGCGTTTCATGGTCCACTCCACGAATAGGATCCGAGAAGCAACGCCTGAGTTGAGAGACGTGGAAGACATCATGAACTCGAGAAAGATGTGGGGGTAGTTCCAACTGGTAGGCAACCTCTCCTCGTTTAGCAAGAATGCGAAAGGGACCAATGTAACGAGGAGCCAACTTGCCCTTGATACCGAAACGATGGGTACCCTTCAAAGGAGTAACCCGAAGGTAAGCTTGGTCGCCAATCTCATAAGTCATATCCTTATGATGACGATCGTACTGACTTTTCTGACGAGACTGGGCTGTTTTCAAATTCTCACGAATGATGCGGACTTGCTCTTCTGCCTCCTGGATCATATCCGGTCCAAAGAATTGTCTTTCACCGGTGTCTGACCAGTTCAAAGGTGTTCGACATCTTCGTCCATAGAGAACCTCAAAAGGAGCTTTCTTGAGGCTGGATTGGTAGCTATTGTTATAAGCAAACTCGGCGAAAGGAAGACATTTCTCCCAATCCATACCGAATGAGATAACGCAAGCTCTGAGCATGTCTTCGAGAATTTGATTGACCCGTTCCACCTGACCACTCGACTGAGGGTGGAAAGCGGTACTGAAGGAAAGATGGGTTCCCATGGCAGTTTGGAAGCTCTCCCAGAAGTGAGAAGTGAAAAGACTACCACGGTCTGAATTGATCTCTAGTGGAACACCATGAAGTGACACTATTCGAGAAATATATAAGTCAGCAAGCTGACTAGCAGTGATATTTTCCCGAACAGGGAGGAAGTGAGCCACTTTGGAAAGACGATCAATGACTACGAAGATAGCATTATTCCCTCTCTTGGTCCTGGGAAAGCCGGTGATGAAGTCCATACCAACTTTATCCCATTTCCATTCAGGAATAGCTAAGGGCTGAAGGGTGCCAGCAGGTCTTTGATGCTCTGCCTTAACGCGACGACATACGTCACATTTAGCAATGAACTCAGCGATTTCTCTCTTCATCCTAGTCCACCAGAACCTCTGGCGTAGGTCCTGATACATCTTAGTACTACCGGGATGAATCGTGAGAGGAGATTCATGCGCCTCCTTAAGAATCAACTGCCGAAGATGTTGCTTCTTGGGAACCACCAAGCGATTCTCAAAGAAAACAACACCACGATCATCCATAGAGAAACATCCACCAACTCCCTTCTTAATGTTTCTCTTAATGCGGATAACCCCCCTATCAAACTTCTGGTCAGAGATGATCTGATCCTCAAGGGTAGGTTTCGCCACCAAGGTAGAAAGGAATCCGCGAGGAGCAATGTGAAGGTTAAGCTTACAGAATTCCTCATGGAGAAGTGGTTGGCCTTGCTGCAACATGAGATTGTTGCAATAGGATTTACGGCTCAGAGCATCAGCCATGACATTGGCTTTGCCTGGGGTGTAGGTAATCCCTAGATCATAATCTGTGATCAACTCCAACCAACGTCTTTGCCTAAGGTTCAAATCTGGTTGGGTGAAGATATACTTGAGACTCTGGTGATCGGTGTAGATCTCGCAACGTTTACCAAGGAGGTAATGTCGCCAGGTCTTGAGTGCATAGACTACGGCTGCAAGCTCTAGATCATGTGTAGGATAATTCTCCTCATGTGGATGCAACTGTCGAGATGCATAGGCAATCACATGACGATCCTGCATAAGAATGCAACCTAGTCCCTGTCGTGAGGCGTCGCAGTAGATAATAAAGTCTTTAGTGAAATCCGGTGGCACAAGTATGGGAGCAGAAGTCAGGCGTCTTTTCAGTTCCTGAAAACTGTACTCACACTGTGGGGACCACTCGAACTTTTTATCTTTCTTGAGAAGTTCCGTGAGAGGTTTGGCTACTTTGGAGAAGTTTTCAACAAAGCGGCGACAATAGCTGGCTAGACCAAGGAAACTCCTAACTTGTTTCACTGTTTCAGGTGGAGTCCAATCGAGAACGGCCTTGACTCTCTCGGGATTGACAGCAATGCCCTTACCAGAGATTACGTGACCTAAGTAGGTCACTTCTGACAACCAAAATTCACACTTGGAGAACTTGGCATAAAGGCGGTGCTCTCTGAGTTTTTCTAATACAAGTCTAAGATGTTCGGCATGCTCTTCCTCGTTCTTCGAGTAAATAAGAATATCATCGAGGTAAACCACGACGAACTTATCTAAGTACTCCATGAAGATCGAGTTCATCAAGCGGGAGAATGTAGCTGGAGCATTGGTTAGACCAAAGGACATGACGGTGTACTCGTACTGACCATAACGAGTGACAAAAGCTGTCTTGGGAATGTCCCCGTTTCTGATCTTGATTTGATGGTAGCCTAATCTTAAATCCATCTTGGAGAAGCCTGAGGATCCAGCGAGCTGATCATACAGGTCGTTGATCCTGGGAAGCGGATACTTGTTCTTTATCGTGACCAAATTAACGGGACGATAATCTACAACCATCCGGTCCGTACCATCCTTCTTCTTGACGAAGAGGACGGGGCAAGCCCAAGGAGAAGAACTAGGACGGATGAAACCCTTTTGCAAGGACTCATCGAGTTGTTTCTTAAGCTCGGCTAGTTCTAGGGGTGCCATCTTGTAAGGTCTCCGGGAGATTGGAGCTGTTCCTGGGATAAGATCTATGACGAACTCTACATCTCTGTCAGGTGGAACACCTGGCAGTTCCTCTGGAAAGACATCCGGAAAGTCACGGACTACCGGGATATCTTCAAGGTCTGGAAGAGGGCTGGCATTAAGAGAATAGAGCTGACGCTTTGCAACTCCAGTGGAGATGGTGACTATCTTGCCAGATGGGTGTGTAAGTTGAACAGATCTTGTGTAACAATCAATCTTGGCATGATGAGCTGTCATCCAGTCCATACCCAAGATGATGTTAATATCTGAGGACTTGAGGGCTACAAGTGATGCAAGGAATACAATTCTATCAACAAGGATTTCGTTACCATGGCTGATTCTGGTGGTCTGCCATCTAGACCCTGGGGTTTGGATTTCAAGCGGAGTTGGCATATCGCAAAATGACAGGTTGTGCAAGTTAGCATAGCTTTCAGAAATGAAGGAGTGAGATGCTCCAGTATCGAATAGAACTGATGCTGGGTGACAATTGACGAGGAGTGTGCTAAGAACGACATCTGGATCATCATGAGCGTCTTTAGCTGAGACGTGATGCTACGGAGCCAGTCATCTGCGTCGAGTGGCTCGATGGAATGATGAAAGGTAGGTGGGTGCAAGCGAATGAAGTCATGAATGGTAGCAGACCCTTTGAACTGATGTGCGGTGTTCTCCTCGATACGTGCCAACAAGTGGTTGGACTCACGCTTGTTCCTCTCCATCTCTAGCATGAACTCTGTCAACGAAGGTTGATCGGGAGGATCCTCATTCCTACCATCTCCATGGTTCTGGCTACGAGCGACGAAACTTCGCTTAGCTGATGACATCCTGAGAGACGAACCAAGGACGGAATAACATTAACTATAGAATGTAGAATGTAGGACAAGGAATTAGTATCACTCGAACTCCTAGGGAAATTTCGGCAGCATAACGGCAGTAAAATGCTCAGAATGAGACATCCTACTAAAAATGGGATAGTACAACAACTCAACATCACCACTCAAGGTTCTGGGATAGTACTAAACAGACTACACCGGAAGTACGCAAAACTGGGGTATGACTCTGATCAACCAATCCTATGGAACTACGGAGTAGTAACACGTGATCCTGATAGACGGAAGAGAAAGCCTAGTTCCTTAACCCCGTCGGAAAGATAGGATGACTCAGATCAGAAGGCCATGAGGTAAAGGAGTAAAAAGAGCCTTACGTTCCATCCCACAATCAATTCCCTTATATAACTAAAGAATTTCTAGACTCAACTTCGACCAGTATGGCTTGGTAATCCTACAGGCAGTCAGGCTCTGATACCAAAGCTGTCAGGACCCCGACTCGATGCCACATCGATCTAGCATGTAACACCTCATATCGCTTTGCGGCCTCACGCACGGTATCCCCACGGGTGTCGCCTTACCTTTGCCCGGGACCGTTTGCGCATTTTGGCACACGTATATGATGGTGTCGCTAGCATCCATATGATAAAGAGCCCGGGCTGACATGGCTAGTCGTAAACCCAAAGTGGCACTAACTTACAGGGACAGGCATCCATGACCCAGCATCGAACGTGTCGGTCATCAGCGAGTGAATCCAGGCTGTAGCACTGGGCTAACAGGACTCCGGTGAACCGGGCTGTAGCGGGCTAGCAGGACTCCGGTATTCATCGCGTGACATTTCCCCGAAGGGACAGACACAGGATCGAAGAAGGACACATGCCGGCCTGCCTAAGTGTTCCGGAGCAGTAGCAAGCTACCAGGGCTCAGTGGAAGCACTAGGAGACATTTCCGGGTAAGAGAGGCTACTAAGAATAAACAACTAGATAGTCAGATCCCACACATAGCAATACACATTACACGTACGCATAACATGCAAGTATGTGCTGTACAACATGGCATCACAGCATAACTCAACAACTCATATAGATAAAGGCTCAGAAGAGCCGTCATAGCATATATTGCAAACAGGGGTCACAAGACCCATCATACAGAGCATTCAAGCAACAAGCGGAAGCATTACATGTCTGGGTACAGCCATCTACAAATGAAAAAGGCTGAAGAGCCTGACTATCTACAACATCCGATCAAGATCGTAGCTGAGGTACTAGCTACTAGTCGAAGTCCACGAGAACACTAGTAAGACCGAAGTCTCAGCTGCAAAACATAAATAAAGCAACATGAGTACAAAGGTACTCAGCAAGACTTACATCAGATCCTATCGTACATGCATTTGTATCAAGAGGGTAATGTGGGGTTTAATTGCAGCAAGCCAGCTTTGACTCTGTGGCTATCCTATTCTACGACTACCAGAAACTCTGGAGGTGAAACAACGTACACGAGTCCACTAATCACCACACAATACACTACTATGGATTCATCCCCGTCTCCCTACGAGAAGGCCATCCATAGCACTCACACTTGTCTTGAGCATTTTATAGTATCCACTTCAAGTTGTCTATGTACCATGTAAGCATCCAAGAAGTCCATAACCGCGGACCCGGCTATTCGAATAGATCATGTTAACCCTGCAGGGGTGTACTTCTTCACACACGCTCTCGCCACTTACCGCCGTGTACACGTCATGTATCTCGGCAACCTTCAAGCGGAAGCCTGGCGAGGGTGTCGGCCACGACCTGACTAACCACACAAGACTCTAGTCCAGGTTTATCGCCTATTCGGGTTCCATCCGCAAGGAGATCCGGCCGGGGTGTCGCTCACGGCCCCAAACGATGTGAGCAGGGTTCCCGAGCCCACCAACCGGGTGCCACTCGGTACACCGGGCCACGTGTGCCTAGTCTGTCCCAAGCCCACCCTGCCGGGTGCCACTTGGTAGAAAAATAGCACTACCTACAAACACCAGAAACTAGTTGCGACTCCTGGACAGAGATCAAGTTGGTTAATAAGTCGAGAGGGCTTGGAGCGCCCGGAGCCCAATGTGTGGTAGTATCGGGTCATTGGACAACATACACAGAACTCAGGGCTTAAGGACGGTTCCAGTGAGACAACCCACCATGTACTCCTACATGGCCTCTCACCGCTACCTTTACCAAATCGTGTTCACACACTTCACTCTCAGCATCAGAACATATCGTAACACTCCAATTCATTCCCAATGAATCAGACCTGACACAACTCTAAGCAATAGCAGGCATAGCATGGTAGGAACACAACAATGGCTTCAATCAACTCCTACACATGCTAGTGGGTTTCAACTATTTACTGTGGCAATGACAGGTCATGCAGAGGAATGGGTTCAACTACCGCAGCACAAGGTAGCAGATGAATCGTTGTTGTCCTAATGCAATAACTGAGAGCAGGAGCGAGAGAGTAGGGTTTATCGAAATGAACAAGGGGGTTTGCTTGCCTGGTAAAACAACAAGGAAGGCACTGCTTCACGGACAGGTACTCTGGAACGTCTCCGGAGTAGGACCTATCGAGAAGGAACGGTGCCGGCAATCAATACACAATCATATGCAACAATATGATGCATGAACATGGCATGTAGATGTGACGCTGTTGAGCTAATGCAACTAGTAAACATTTGGTTTGAAGTCCATTTGAACCAAAGGTTCAAATGCATTTCTAAATTAAGTCTCTTATATATGCCCTAACGTGTTTTCCCATATTCAGCATGTATAAATTGGTTTTTCATGCATGAAACTAGTACAGATGGAAAGATGGCATTTTTCTGATAATTTTTCATATATAAATTATTTCAATCTGAGCTACGGTTGAATTGTTATGAATTTTTGAAGTTTAAATCATTTTCTGGATTTTCTGAATTATTTTAATTCCAGAAGATATATAATTGCGTCAGCATGACGTCAGCACGACGTCAGCGGTCAACTGGGCTGGTCCGGTCAAACCTGACGTGTGGGACCCACACGTCAGTGACAGGGGGGGTTAACAGGGGTTAATTAATTTAATTAAAAGGTTAGGGGGGGTCGGGCCCACTGGTCAGCGACCCTGGGGGTCAAACCCGGTCAACTCGCCGGCGTTTAGCCGCCGGCGAGGCCGAGCGCGGCGTAGGAAGTGCATTTGCACGTTACGGCCACCAAACGGGAGGCGGAGAGCATCTACGAGCTCCTGGGAACGAGCCGCAGCTCTTGGTGGAGATGGTTGAGCTCGGGGTGGCCGGAGACGTCGCCGGCGACGACTTTGGCGGTCGCCGGAGTTCGGGCGCCGATGAAAATGGCGCCACCGTGCACGGGAGGATCAACGGGTAGCAACTACGCGTTCTGCAGGCTCCCACAAATCCAACAGGCATATGCACGGGGCCGATTGGCCACCGGAGCCTCGTCGGCGACGAGTTCGTGCGGCGATGTGCTTCGGGCATCATGGGAAGTGGTGCTACAACGAGCGCTAGGCCGTGGGGTTAGGGGGAAACGACGGAGGAGCTCACTGGGAGGTCGAAGCGCAGCTCAGTGGGCCTGGGGACGACCTAGACGGCGCGAATCGAAGACGAGGTCACCGGCGGCTGAAGGTTGAAGAAGAGCTCGAAGTCGACGCTGCAGGGCTTCCGGCGGGGCGTGGTTCGGTGAGGGGGTCGAGGACGACGTCGCGGAGCTCGTGGGCACAACCGAGGGGCGAGGGGGTGGCTGTGGCCGTGGTGGTTCTCGTCGGCGGCGGCGGCCGCGTTCGGTGGAAGTGAGG
>NC_041386.1:70294075-70302465 GCF_002162155.2 Triticum dicoccoides
GTAAGTCTCTCTCCCCTTTTCTGTTTTCTTTTCTAATTTTCTGACATTTGTTTGATTTAATAAATATATTAAATCATTTAATTTTATTATGCCAATTTTTGTAGGGGCTAATGGTATTATTCCAGAGCTCTTTTATAATTGGCATAATTTTTGGACCATATTTCATATATATAGAAATATATTTCCAATGCAAATATTTATCGAATTAATCCAAATGGCCAAAATAAATGTCCATGAGCTCCTAAAAATATTGTTTTGATTTTTATCTCTGTCCAATATTTTCAGAGGGCAACATGAGCATTTTCTTGGACCCTTTTGGAGAAATTTTTATTTGGGTCATTTTCAAAAATGATTCTGAGGGTTCCACCAATCCTCATTTCAAATTTAAATGAAATTTAAATATGATGCACAAATGGCTAGCTAGCCTAGGTCATACCAGACTAGGGATGTGACAGTCTCCCCTTGTGTCGAATCAATAAATTTGGGTTGAATACTCTACCCTCGAAAACTGTTGCGATCCCCTATACTTGTGGGTTATCAAGACTATTTGTTGGCGCTGTTGCCGGGGAGCATAGCTCTATTCTTTGAGTCACTTGGGATTTATATCTGCTTATCATTATGAAAAACTTGAGAGATCCAAAAACCAAGAGTTATCCCTCAACTACGAGGGGAGGTAAGGAACTGCCATCTAGCTCTGCACTTGATTCACCTTCTGTTTTGAGTAAGCTTGTGACACCTAAACCCGCTTCTGCTATTCGTTCTGATATGTCGCATGTTATTGATGATGCCACTTCTGCTATGCATGATACTTATGATGAAACTACTTCTATGCTTGATACTACTGTGCCACTTGGTGAATTTCTTGATGAACAACTTGCTAGGGTTAGAGAGAGTGAAAATATTGAATCTGATAATACTGATGATGAAGACTTGCCTGTTATTCCTAAGGGTTATGTTTTTGATAAAGAAGCTTCTTTAGCTATTTTAGCTTTCAAAGATAGATACGAACTCAAGAGGTTATTAGCTAAATGGAATCAGCAAACTCTAAATGCTAGAATGAAACCTGACCCTGCTTTTGCTACTTCACCTATCTGTGTTACTGATAAGGACTATGAATTCTCTGTTGATCCTGATATAATTACCTTGGTTGAATCTGATCCTTTTCATGGCTATGAATCTGAAACTATTGTGGCACATCTTACTAAATTAAATGATATAGCTACCCTATTTACTAATGATGAGAGAACTCGTTACTTTTATATCCTTAAAATATTTCCGTTCTCATTAAAGGGTGATGCTAAGATATGGTTCAATTCTCTTGATCCTGGTTGTGTGCGTAGTCCCCAGGATATGATTTATTACTTCTCTGCTAAATATTTCTCTGCTCATAAGAAACAAGCTGCTTTGAGGGATATATATAATTTTGTGCAAATTGAAGAATAGAGTCTCCCACGAGCTTGGGGGAGGCTTCTCAAATTACTTAATGCTTTGCCTGATCATCCTCTTAAGAAAAATGAAATACTTGATATCTATTATAATGGACTAACCGATGCCTCTAGAGATTACCTAGATAGTTGTGCTAGTTCTGTTTTCAGGGAAAGAACACCGGATGAAGCTGAAATTCTATTGAATAATATGTTGACAAATGAAAATAATTGGACACCTTCTGAGCTAGCTCCTGAGCCTATTCCTAAACCGACTCCGAAGAAAAGGGGTATTCTATTTCTCAGTCCTGAAGATATGCAAGAGGCAAAGAAATTTATGAAAGAAAAAAGGTATTAAAGCTGAAGATGTTAAGAATTTACCTCCTATTGAAGAAATACATGGTCTTAATTTACCGCGTGTTGAAGAAACATATGATCTTAATCCATTACCTATTGAAGAAACTCATGGTCTTAATAACCCAACACAGGTAGTAAAGGTAAATTCTCTCTATAGATATGATAAAGCTGAAATCCCATTTACTAAGTTTGCTAGCCCATGCTTAGATGAGATTGATAAATTTATGGCTAAGCAATAAGACTTTAATGCTTATTTTGGTAGACAATTCAAATACAATTCAAATATGCTTGAACACTTGGGTGATTATATGGCTAATGTTAAAGGTGAACTAAAACTTATTAGTAAACATGCTTCTATGGTTACCACTCAAGTAGAACAAGTACTTAAAGCTCAAAATGATTTACTCAATGAATTTAATAGTAAGAATAATGATAATGTTGTTAGAGTGGCAACTTGAACTGGTAGAATGACTCAGGAACCTTTGTATCCTGAAGGCCACCCTAAGAGAATTGAGCAAGATTCTCAGAGAAATAATATAGATGCACCTAGTCCTTCTAATAGGAAGAAAAAGAAAAATAATAGGACTTTGCATGCTTCTAGTAAACCCATCACTGAAACACCTGAGAATCCAAATGATATTTCTATCTCTGATGCTGAAACACAATCTGGTAATGAACCTGAAACTAGTGATAATGTTAATGATAATGTTCATGATGATGCTCAACCTAATAATGATAATGATATAGAAATTGAACCTCCTATTGATCTTGATAACCCACAATCAAAGAATCAACGTTAAGATAAGAAAGACTTTGTTGCTAGGAAACACGGTTAAGAAAGAGAACCATGGGTTCAGAAACCCATGCCTTTTCCTCCCAAACCATCCAAGAAAAAGGATGATGAGGATTTTGAGCGCTTTGCTGAAATGATTAGACCTATCTTTTTGCGTATGTGATTAACTGATATGCTTAAAATGAATCCTTATGCTAAGTACATGAAAGAAATTGTTACAAATAAAAGAAAGATACCGGAAGCTGAAATTTCCACCATGCTTGCTAATTATACTTTTAAGGGTGGAATACCAAAGAAACTTGGAGATCCCGGAGTACCCACTATACCATGCTCCATTAAAAAAACTATGTTAAAACTGCTTTAGGTGATCTTGGAGTCGGTGTTAGTGTTATGCCTCTCTCTTTATATCGTAGACTTGATTTGAATAAGTTGACACCTACTGAAATATCTTTGCAAATGGATTATAAATCAATTGCTATACCTATCGGTATTTGTGAGGATGTGCCGGTTGTAGTTGCAAACGTTACTATTTTAATGGACTTTTGTTATTCTTGATATTCCCGAGGACGATAGTATGTCTATTATTCTTGGAAGAGCCTTTTTGAATACTGCAGGGGCTGTTATTGATTGCACTAAAGGCAATGTCACTTTTCATGTTAATGGTAATGAGCATACGGTACACTTTCCGAGGAAACAACCTCAAGTCCACAGTATCAACTCTATTGGAAAAATTCCATCAATTATATTTGGAGGTTTTGAATTTCCTCTTCCTACTATGAAGAAGAAATATGATATTCTTATTATTGGGGATGTGCATATCCCCGTTCAGGTAACATAGTGTTATTCGAAATTTCTCCGATTCCATGTTATTCAGAATGAGTTCGTTAACAAGACTTGATCAACCTTGTTAGTGGATTCCTCTTGATGAGCATGAGATGGATGAAACTAGAAGGCACAACCTTATGTATCCCACTTTTACTTTCTGTTATTTATATTAAATAAAATAAAATAGTATTTTTGTCTGTTATCTGAATTATCCGTGCAATATAAAAATACCCCGAAAATAAAAGTTCTCCAAATGCCCTGAAATTTAAATATGATTTCTTCTGGAATATTTGAGAATATTTGGCGTTGAGAACACGGCAGAAGGAGCTGGCACCTAGCCACGAGGGTCAGGGGCGCGCCCTACCCCCCTGGGCGCGCCCCTGCCTCGTGGGCCCACGGTGGCCCTCCTCCACTTATCCTTTCACCCACACACTCCTTCCTCCCACAAACACGAATAACCAGCTCAAACCCGAGTCCAAGCTCGTTTTGCTGCCATTTTCGATCTCCTTGCTCAAAGCACCTCTCACAAAACTGCTTGGGGTGATTGTTTCTTGGTATGTGACTCCTCCATTTGTCCAATTAGTTTTTGTTCTAGTGATTTATTCATTGCAAATTTGTGCTGCCTAGGTGACCATGTTCTTGAGCTTTCATGTCAAATTTATATGGTTCCAAGTAGTTTTGATGCATGATATAGGCTCTAGACACTTGTATGAGTAGTTGCTATCAATATTATTGAGTTTGGTTCACTTTTATTTTGAAGTTACTAAAAAATTTCAAAAAATTTCAGAGGAAGAAATATGCTCAGGAAAATGTTCCAAGGTGGTTCTTCAAGAAAGCAAGGACCTAGGCTTGCAATGCGTGATGCTGATGAAGAGCCACCAAGAGACGCTTCGGTGCGTCCTTGTGTATGGCCTTCTGAAGACTTTATGGATCAAGCGGGAATTAAGGAAGAATTTAATGCATATTTGCGTAACGCGGATCTTGTGAGCTTCGAGGAAGAGAAGTGCAGCCAATATCACTATCTCACTAGTTCCTTTGTGAGGAGGTTTGAATTTTCATCTTCACATAATTCTCCAACTGTCCTGTTTGATCTTTATGAAAATTCTTACACTATGGACTTAGAGGATTTTACCACTGCTTGCAAACTTCCACAATGGGGTAGTATCAGGGAACCTCGCAAATCTGAATTTAGAGATTTTCTTGCTAGTATAATTGTGGGGGAATCCAGAGATACAACACAAGCTACCATAGGGAGCATTCATTTTCCTGTTATACATTATTTTGCTCTCTTCATAGATAGATGCATAAATGGTAAAGATGAAGCATGTCATATGTGTGTTCCTGACCTCAGTATTCTTAGGAGTGCTGTGTTAGGAGACAAATCTTATAATTTGTGAGCCATTGTTGCACGTAGGTTGCATCTTAATTGATTTAATGGAGATTTCTTTGGTGGAATTTATGCAACCCGCATAGCTAATTTTCTTGGTATAGCCATATGTGAAGATGAATTGAATTACCTCCTGCTTACCTAGACTTTAATGCTATGGTTCACCACCAGTTTGTCGAGAGGAATGAATCACCTCTCTAGTATCGACTAATCTTTGACATACGGCGTGCTGTCCATATTACTCTCCCTGCTCTTGCCTTCTTTGATTATCAGGCAAAAGGAAGATATGTTATTACCAGAGAAGAGGCAGATGAGTACAAGAGGAGAGCGGAGGCCGCTCGTCGCCACGCTGCAGCTCAGGAGGCGATAGCCGCTGCATCAAAGTACGACCCCAACTACTATTATGGATATCCGCTAGGCCAGCCATGGCCATAGACCAACTTAGGCCAAAAGCCTAAGCTTGGGGGAGTATGTATTTCCCACTGACATTACATTTATGTTCACACACTCATTGCTATATGTTGGTGCTCATACTTTTTCATTGTATCATCCATGCTAGTTTATTTTTCTTTTTATGCTTTCTTCTTGTGTGTTTCATAAACCTTAAGAAAAACCAAAAAAAATAGTTGTAGTTTTTAATTAGTTTAATTTCTATGCTTGTAGTAGTAATTAAAAAGAAAACCCAAAAAGATTTCATGTTCTTCTTTTGCTTGTTGGGAGCTTTCCCATGTAAATAGTTTTATTTCTTTTCTTTGGGGGTCGATAGGAGAAGACCATGATTAAATTGTTGAAGTGGCTCTTATATGCATAATTGTTGATCTGGCAAAAGATCCCATATTGCCTTGTCTTCTCCTGTTTATTGAATGCTTGCAGATTCCATCTTAGTCCAATGCACGTGCACTATTATTATTATTCACATCATTCGGTCGTGCAAGTGAAAGGCAATTATGACGATATATTATGGACTGACTGGGATGAGAAAAGCTGGTATGAACTCGACCTCTTTTGTTTTTGTAAATATGATTAGTTCATCGTTCCTGATTCAGCCTATTATGAATAAACATGTTTGCAATGACAACTGGAGATCATAGTTTCTTGTGCCATGCTTGATTAGCTATGAGTTATAATGGTTTACCTTGCGTGCCAACATGCTATTAAAATGGTTGTGATGTGGTATGATAGGGTGGTATCCTCCTCTGAATGATTTAAGTGACTTGACTTGGCGCATGTTCACGCATGTAGTTGAAACAAAATCAACATAGCCTTCACGATATTTATGTTCATGGTGGATTATATCCTACTCATTCTTGCATTCGGTGTTGATTAATTTTAATGCATGTTCATGACTGTTGTCGCTCTCTAGCTGGTCGCTTCCCAGTCTTTTGCTAGCCTTTACTTGTACTAAGCGGGAATATTGCTTGTGCATCCAACTCCATAAACCCCAAAGTTATTCCACATGAGTCCACTATACCTACCTAAATACGGTATCTACCCGTCGTTCCAAGTAAATTTGTATGTGCCAAACTCTAAACCTTCAAATAAATATCCTATTTTGTATGCTCGAATAGCTCATGTATCAACTAGGGCTGTCTGTATCTTCCATGTTAGGCGGGTTATTCTCAAGAGGAGTGGACTCCGCTCCTCATTCACGAGAAAAATGGCTGGTCACCGGGATGCCCAGTCCCATGCTTTATGCAAACTAAATCAAAATAATTGCAAACAAAACTCCCCATGGGACTCTTGTTAGTTGGAGCCACTCGTTGTTTCGAGCAAGCCATGGATTGATGCTTTTTGGTGGAGGGGGAGTATAAACTTTACCATTCTGTTTGGGAACCGCCTATAATGTGTGTAGCATGGAAGATGTCGCCATCTCTTGGTTGTTATGTCGACAATGAAAGTATACTGCTCAAAATATTATTCACCTCTATTTCAAAACCGAGCTCTGGCACCTCTACAAATCCCTGCTTCCCTTTGCGAAGGGCCTATCCATTTACTTTTATGCTGAGTCATCATCCTCTTATAAAAAAGCACCAGTTGGAGAGCACCGCTGTCATTTGCATTCATTACTGTTAGTTTACATTGAGTATGACTTGACTGGATCTCTTTTACCATGAATTACAATGTCTAGTCAGTCCTTGATCTTTAAAGGTGCTCTGCATTTATGTTTTGCGGTCTCAGAAAGGGCTAGCGAGATACCATCTTGTTATATCATATTATGATTGTTTTGAGAAAGTGTTGTCATCCGAGATTTATTATTATTGCTCGCTAGTTGATTATGCCATTGATATGAGTAAGCTTGAGACCTATGCGTGATTGTGAATATGGTTAGTTCATAATCTTTGCTGAAAACTTGAATGATGGCTTTACATATTTACAACAACAAGAGCAAACAGAGTTTGTAAAAGTTTTTCTTTATCACTTTCAGTTTATCAACTAAATTGCTTGAGGACAAGCAAACGTTCAAGCTTGGGGGAGTTGATACGTCTCCGTCGTATCTACTTTTCTAAACACTTTTGCCCTTGTTTTGGACTCTAACTTGCATGATTTGAATGGAACTAACCCGGACTGACGTTGTTTTTAGCAGAATTGCTATGGTGTTATTTATGTGCAGAAACAAAAGTTCTCGGAATGACCCGAAACTTCACGGAACATCTATTCGGAAAATATAAAAAATACCTGCAAAAGATGAAGGCCAGGGGGCCCACCACCTGTCCACGAGGGTGGGGGCGCGCCCCCTACCTCGTGGGCCCCCTGGAGCTCCTCCAACCTCAAGACCAACTCTATATATTTGCTTCCGGGGAGAAAAAAATCAGAGAGAAGAAATCATCGCACTTTACGATACGGAGCCACCGCCAAGCCCTAAAACCTCTCGGGAGGGCTGATCTCGAGTCCGTTCGGGGCTCTGGAGAGGGGAATCCATTGCCATCGTCATCATCAACCATCCTTCATCACCAATTTCATGATGCTCACCGCCGTGCGTGAGTAATTCCATTGTAGGCTTGCTGGACGGTGATGGGTTGGATGGGATCTATCATGTAATCGAGTTAGTTTTGTTAGGGTTTGATCCCTAGTATCCACTATGTTCTGAGATTGATGTTGCTATGACTTTGCTATGCTTAATGCTTGTCACTAGGGCCCGAGTGCCATGATTTCAGATCTGAACCTATTATGTTTTCATCAGTATATGAGAGTTCTTGATCTTATCTTGCAAGTCTATAGTCACCTATTATGTGTTATGATCCGTTAACCCCGAAGTGACAATAATCGGGATACTTACCGGTGATGACCGTAGTTTGAGGAGTTCATGTATTCACTATGTGTTAATGCTTTGTTCCAGTACTCTATTAAAAGGAGGCCTTAATATCCCTTACACTACAAAAAAAGACACATCCGTGACATTTTGGGCCGTACGCGCGTGTGTGCGAGGCATTGGCTCTACTGAACCCGAGCGAGGCGTTGGGCTCTAACTGAACCCGAGCGATTGCACTGCAGGCTACGCGTTACTGAACCCGAGCGATCGATCGATGGCTGTTAACTAAACCCGATCGAGCGATTCCTTCGCTACTGCTGCTAACTGAAGCTGATCGATGGGATGAACAGTGAG
>NC_041386.1:70302866-70388836 GCF_002162155.2 Triticum dicoccoides
AACAGTAGAGGGTGGAGGGGTGCCCATGGAGGGGTGGTTGAACAGGACCCCGTGGTGTGGAGGGCTGGATGAACAGTAGATGGTGGAGGGGTGGTTGAACAGTAGCTGGTGGAGTAGCGTGCGGTGGAGGCTGGATGAACAGGAGCCCGTGGAGGCTGGAGGAGGTCGACGGTGGAGATGAACAGTATCCCGTGGAGTCCCGTTTTGCGGTACGCCACACCCCTCCCGATGAACAGGACACCCGTTTTGACCGTAGCGCTCCAACACAAGTCCGTTTCGTCCGTTTTGCGGTATGCCACACCCCTCCCGATCAACAGGACCCCCGTTTCAACCGTAGGAGGTCCGTTTCCTCCGTTTTGCAGTACGCCAGACCCCTCCCGATGAACAGGATCTCGTTTCGAACATGGCCGGTCGAACACAAGGTCGTTTCCTCAGTTCTACGGTACGTCAGGCCTCGTTTCCATCGCCTGTTCTGTTCAAGCCCTCCCGATGAACACGACACATTCCGTTGCCTCCCCATAAACACGACACATTCCGTTGCCTCCCCATGAACACGACGCATTCCGTTGCCTCCCCATGAACACGATGATGATGTTGTTTCTCCGTTCCGACCCAGCCATGTACACGATCCCTGGCCGTACGTATGCGCGAGTAGGCGTTCGAGACCCCGCCCTTATGTACACATACGTGGCCATATTTTCTTTCTTGCACCCTGGCCGCTGTACGTACGTGTAAATGCTACGTGCGCACCTCTACTATGACACGTGCACGCCTCTACATCGACCAGTATGTACGTACACGTTCACGACCAGAATGACAACGCTACGTACTCTTCGACCATGTGGATCCCGACTGTCAGGCACTTCCTTGCGTGCGAAGATGTAGCTGGTCAGTCCCAGCAGTCAGGGGGCGAATCATTTTTTTTTGCCCGGACGCACTTCCTTGCGTGCGAAGATGTAGCTGGTGGGTCCCAGCAGTCAGGGGGAAACGTTTTTTTTCGCGAAATACAGTGGCCCGTCCGGTGGGTCCCAGCTGTCAGGTGGAGCAATCATTATTTTCCGCGTAATAAGGAGGCACTTCCTTGCTGCGGTCGTGGACCCAGCTGTCAGCCTCTCCACGTACAGTCCACATCCAATGGAAGTCGTTCCTTGACCACGTTGACCACGCCGCGCCGAGAGAACCAGGGCGGTTGACGACGGCGAGGCCTAGGAAGGGGACGACACAGAGGCAGGGAAGACTCGGCAGTTGTTTCCCGCACGGAGGGGAGTACGACTGTATGAGGGTTTACTGGTTCGTCTACCGTCGCAGGAGAATAACAGCAGGTGTGGGTGAGTAGAGAGATGGCTAGGCCAGTGATGGGAGTATGGTCGGGTGGTGAGGCCTGCGCGGCAGCACAGCCGGCCGCGAGGAGGAGGGAGCAGGCAGTCCCGCCGGCGCTTGTTTGAGCGGCTGGAGCAGGAAGAGCAGAGATTGAAGAAGCACGACGGCCGTTGGATGGACATCCAACAGTCAGTGCTTGTGTGTCAACCTTTTTTTAGGAAAGCCTCAAATCTGTGGAAAACATCATACAACCCATCTGCCATTATTTCTAATAATTTATAGCCCATTTGCTAATTCTTAAGGTTTTTTTGGAGCCCATATTATTTTTGTTAGCATTACAGCCCATATTGTGGCAACGGTTAAAAAATTATACAAAATTTTGCATATTTCGGTGCGGTCCGAACTATTTTTAATCCCGAAATTTCGACTCACATTCAAACTGATTTTAAAAATAAATGTATATCAATATAAAATCCAACAAATTCTCCACGCATAAAAATTAATGTAATTTAAAATCTTGAAATGAAAAAAAAAGATATTTGAAACTTATTGCCGGTTTGATGTGTTTTAAAAATGTACAACCCATTTCTCATTACTGATGGGCCATTTTCTCGGCCAGCCGAATGAAAGCTCTCCTCGTCTTGAAAGATTTGCAGCCCAACAGGCCTGGCAAAGCGACTTACTTGGCAAATCACAAAAAACTGGGCTGTGGCCGTGGACCCAGCTGTCAGCCTCTCCACGTACAGTACTCTTCCGATGGAAGTCGTTCCTTGACCATGTTGACCACGCCGCGTGGAGAGCACCACGGCGGTGGACGACAGCAAGGCCTAGGAAGGGGACGACGCGGCAGTGGAAGCCCGTGCAGAGAGGACTACGAGGGTTCACTGGTTCGGCTGCGGTGTGAGGCTGCCGTCGCCGCAGGGCCTGGCCAGCAGTGGGAATAGTAGGGGGCGGTGAGGCCTCTGTGGCAGCACAGCCGGCTACGGGAGGCAGGAGCATGTGGCATGACCGGTGCTGCTTTGGGCGCCTGGAGCAAGAAGACTAGAGGTTGAAGAAGCACTACGGCCGTTGGATGGACATCATACGGTCACTGGAGCTAGAATCATTCACATTGACTAAGTTGACAAAGCCCTTCGTCCCCGTCAACTTAGTAGGCCCACAAGTCAGCCTCCCAGCAAGGTGGGTCCCAGCTAGCCGGGGGAGTATTCATTTTTTTTGTGCGTAATAAGGAGGCACTTCCGGTGGGTTCGAGCTAACAGCAGGGGGAACGTTTTTTCGCGAAATACGGTGGCCCGTCCGGTGGGTCCCAGCAGTCAGGGGGAAACGATTTTTTCGCAAAATACTGGTGGCCCGTCCAGTGGGTCCCCGCTGTCAGGTGGAGGAATAATTATTTTCCGCATAATAAGGAGGCACTTCCTTGCGGCTGCCGTGGACCTAGCTGTCAGCCTCTCCACGTACAGTACTCTTCTGATGGAAGTCGGTCGTTGACCACATTGACCACGCTGCACCGAGAGCACCAGGGCGGTGGATGACGGCGAGGACTTGGAAGGGGACGACTCGGAGCCGGGGAAGACGCATTGGATGCCCACGCGAAGAGGAGTACGAGGGTTCACTGGTTCGACTGCGGTCTAAGGTTGCTGTCGCCGCAGAATAACAGGGGGTGTGGGTGAGTAGAGGGATGGCCTAGCCAGCGGTGGGAGTAGTAGGGGGCGGTGAGGCCTCCGTGGCATCACAGCCGGCCACGGGAGGCAGGAGCACGCGGCACGACCGGCGCTGGTTTGGGTGGCTGGAGCAAGAAGACTAGAGGTCGAAGAAGCACTACGGCCATTGGAAGAACATCGTATGGTAACAGGAGCTAGAATCGTTCATATTGACTAAGTTGACAAAGCCCTCCGTCCCCGTCAACTTGGTAGGCCCACAAGTCAGCCTCCCACTATGTTGGGTTCCAGCTGGCAGGGGGAATATTCATTTTTTTGTGCGTAATAAGGAGGCACTTCCTTGCGTGCGAAGATAGCTGGTGGGTCTGACATGTCAGCGGGGGGCTCTTTATTTCACGAAATACAGAGGCCCTTCTGGTGGGTCCCAGATGTCGGGTGGAGGAATCATTATTTTGCGCGTAGTAAGGAGGCATTTCCTTGTGTGCGGTCGTGGACCCAACTGTTAGCCTCTCCATGCACAATCTACTTCCGATGGTGTCTTTCGTTGACCACATTGCCCACACCGTGCCGAGCGCATCCAAGGTGGTGGACGACGGCGAGGCCCCGGATAGCAACGAGCCGGAGATGGGAAGACACGGGAGTAGAGTCGCAGACAGAGAGGTGTACGAGGGTTAACTGGTTCTAGTGCGGTGTGGTCCGGCAGTCGGTGGAGAAGAACAGGAGGTGTGGAGGGGTGGAGGGATGGCCTGGCCAACGGTGGAGTAGCGCTTCATAGCGAAGCGTGCTAAGCAGAGCTGCTAGCAGCAGGAGGCGGGAGGTGGTCCCGGCGGCGCTAGAGGAAGAAGACGAGAGATTGAAGATGGATGCCGGTCGTTGGATGTAAATCCAACGGCTAACATGTCAGAATCATTTGTTGACTAAATTGACAACGACTTGCATTGGCGGCTTCGACCTATTGGCCCACATTTCAGCCTCCAAAAATGTGGCACGTATTCAACCCATTTTTCAGAATTTACAGTCTTTTTTTTGTGCGGTAGAATTTACAGTCAATTTGATCTTTTTTTTGAATTACAACCATTAGCTGGGCTGGGTGAACAAATAATGTAGCGTCCATGTGGCCCGTTTATTTTATTTCCTAAAAAATTACAGGCCATTTGCACTTTCTTGAAATACACGATTTTGCTGGGCTGATTCTAATTATAATGTTGGGTTGGGCCAGCAATGTTATCAAAAAATAAAAAGGGGCTGAGCATTTTGTTATAAATATATTTAAGTAATAAGTGATATTATTACATTCGTCCTTAAATCTTACCAAGATTTTGTACACAATCACTAGGATTTTCGTGCCAAAACAATCCAGGATTTTATTTGTTAAGAAATTATTTTTATAAGTTAATAAGATGTGGGATATTGTTTTCTTACATATGTAAGTATATGTTAAATATATGATGACAATAAAAATAATATATAATAACATATAAAATAATTATTTTTAGAAAAACAGGGAGCATCTCCCCGGTTCCATTGCTGAGAACAAAACCACAACATATTCTGATACAGCAGCTGAAAGAGTAGTTCGAAAGCAAAGGTAGAAAAGCTACAAACTAGGGGGGTGGATGAACAAGTTCTCTGAATAACACAAATCACTCGAGCGGTGCCAAAGGCAGAGCAGATAGAGCACTCAAATGACACAAGGAGGGTCCACCGAAGCCTTCATGGTCTTCAGCCGAGGGGCCGTGTCAGCCTGCGGCGACCAGTAAGCAAGCGGAGACACCGGGCTGGAAGGCGTAGCATGGTGGATGTCCCTCTTTTTCAGCGCCAGGTGCCCATCATCTTCATCAGAGATCTTGAGATGAGCCCACGGGTCCAGCCCCAGATCAGGTCAAGCCTTGTTCAGCCAAAAGTGATCACCAACGGTTTCTGGAGGGATCTTGTTAGGGTTTCCACAAAGCTCATCAACTTGTCCTTGTCCGATTTGGAGGAGAGAATCGCCCAGTTCCTCACCATGTTCCTGATCAACCTCAGGACCTGCGAAATGGAAATCCAGGAGGTGTTACTGAAAATCATAGCATTTCTATATTTCCAGAGGCACCAAAGGAAAGCTGAGCTAACAGTGTTTAAAACTGAGCACTTTTTGGTAGCAATCCAGAATCTGGCGACACATTCGAAGGATGAGCCAATCTGACTAGAGAAATATTCCTCAATGTGGGTCCAGAGATGTTTAGCAACTATACATTCAAAAAATAGGTGAGAACAAGACTCTTGTTCCAAGCAGTAAACACAATCAAGGGGTTTGATGATGTGCCTCTTCCTAAGGTTATCCCTAGTCATCAATTTGTTTTTGGAGAGAAGCCAGAGAAATGCCTGAATTTTAGGGGGAACTCTCAATTTCCAGACAGCATGGATAAACACGGGTTGAAGCCCTCTAAAGTTGATAACATGATAGAGGGAGCTGGAGGAATACTTCCCCTTATTGTCCAGCTGCCAAATCAGGGCATCCGGCTCGGCAGTAAAGGTAATGTTTTGGCAATTTCCTCCAACTGGAACCATTGTTCCATGAGACTATCACTAAAGTTCCTTCTCAAATAGAGTTTTAGGCATTGACCGTCCCAAAGTTCATTGAAACTTTTGTTAAGATCAATGCGGACAGAGTAAATAGGCCAAAATTGGACTACTAGGGGGGATGTGCCAAACCAAGTATCTTCCTAGAACCTGGTTCTGCTCCCATCCCCTATGTTCCATCTGTAGCCAAATTTCACAGCATGCATAATAGATTTTAATCCTTTCCAGAATTTAGAGGTCTTAGGGTTGGAGGAAGGGACAAAAATATTAGGTTTATTTCCTAGGTATTTATGGGCAATAAGAAGCTTCTAGGGTTTCAGGTCTTCCTCATAGAATCTTTTAATCCAAGACCCTAGAAGACAGATGTTAATTTCTTGGAGGTTAGGTATGCCTAGGCCTCCAAAATCTTTTTTCATAGAGACTAGGGCCCAATTAGCAAGGTGTAGCTTCCTATTTCCCTCAAAATCATTCCACAAGCAATGAGACATCTGAGAATTGATGAGGTTCACTGCCCATTTAGGGAACTTGAAGAAGGAGAGGAGATACACTGGAATGCTAGCCAAACAAGCTTGTATGAGGATCAATCTACCTCTGTAAGAGAGAAGTTTGCCCCTCCACCCAGCAATCCTTTTAATGATTTTATCTAGAAGGGGTTGGATATCCTCTCTCCTCAGTTTATCATAGTGGAGAGGGATACCTAGGTACTTAATGGGGAAGTTACCTTTATTATAGACTAGAATAGAGAGGAAGTCGGCTAACTCCTGATCATCCATGTTGATAGGGATGAGTTCACTTTTAGAGTAGTTGATTCTCATGCCTGAGACTTGTTCAAACCAGGTTAGAACAATTTTCAGATTGCTAGCATGTGTGGAGTCATTGTCTAAGAAAAGGATGGTATCATCTACATATTGAAGGCAGATGATGCCACCAGGGCAGACCTTAGGACAGAGCCCTGCAATCAGACTATGATCAGCAGTTTTGCTCAGCATTTTAATAAGAACGTCCACTACTAAATTAAACAAAAGTGGGGAGATGGGGTCACCTTGCCTAAGGCCTTTACCAGCAAGGAAAAAATTACTTTCACAGTTATTTAACTTGACCCCAATAGACCCCCCATGAGTAAGTTGCTGGATCCAACTCTCCTCTATGAAAGGCTTGGAAAAGATCTAAGAGATCATTTTTCACCAAGTCCCAAAAATGCTGGTAAAACAAGAAGGAAATCCCATCAGGACCAGGAACCCCATCAGGATAAGAGCTAAAAATGGCTTCCTTCACCTCTGTCTCTGAAAAAGGGGCTTCTAGCAGCCCATTTTCAGCAGGAGAGACTTTTTCAGAAGCAGAGAAAAAATTGTTTTGTAGAGAGAACCCAGAAGGGTTTTCTTTCTTAAACAGGTCTTTGTAGAAGTCACTAGCCACTTTCAGCATCTCATCTACCTCAGTAACAGGGCCATTAGGGCCATCAAGGAAGTGAATGAGGGTTTTCCTCCTCCTCTGGTTAGCTACTGCAGGGAAGTAAGCAGTATTTCTATCACCCTCCTTAATGTTCCTATCTCTAGACCTTTGTTTGGCTTTGATTTCTTCTTGAAGCTAAATTTTCTTGAGCTCTCTATGGACAAAGTTTAATCTATTAGTCTCAGCCTCAGAGAGGTCAGTGGTTTCTGCCTTAATATCTAGAGAATCAAACTCAAGGAGGAGAAGCCTTTTGTATCTTCTAAGATTAGCTTCCTCATTGGAGTTCCACCCTTTGGTAGTTCTTCTAAATCTCCTGCTTTTGATCTACCAATTTTCTAGGGGGCAGCTGCTCCCAGTAGGCTCATTCCAGATTTTCCCGACTAGCTCAGTAAAATCTTCTCTAAGCAACCACCACTTTTCAAATTTAAAACTATTGCTCTTAGGAGTTTGGTTAAGACCAGAGTCCCAGAGCAAAGGAGTGTGGTCACTACCACATCTGGGCAGAGCTCTACAACTAGAAAGGGGAAAGAAACTATCTAATTCTGTGTCACAGAAAATTCTGTCAATGGTGGACATAATCTTGGAGTAGCACTTCCAACATATCTAGCAGAACTGTGGGTTTTCCTTCTGACAGGGCAATTCTCAACTTTATGGGTAACCATTTTGTAGATAAAACAACTCTTGGGCTTGACACATTTATCCAAATGATGCCCTGGTTCCCCACAGTTGTAGCAGATCACCTCAGAGTATGCCATAAGGCCTGAAGCAGGGGCAGGAGCAGTTTTCTGGATGTCCTATCTCTTCTTTTGCTGATTCTTGCTTTGATATTTCCCACTAATCTGAGAGTCAAAACCACCAGCATATTGATCTTGGGCAATTACAGGAGCCTGCCCAGATTGTGCCCCCATTTGGAGGTGGGCCGTACCACTGCCCAACCGATGCCCCCCCATTGTGATAGGGGAAATTCATCGGAGTTCCTGGTTCCTTCTCATCCTCCAGCCAGATGTTGTCTCTCAGAAAGCAGAAATAACCACCAGACAGCTAATTGAAGCAGATTGCAAGCCTAATTTCAATCTTCTGCAGGTTTGGGGGAGAGGTAAGGTAGGGGATCCACCTGCTCCGGCTCCAGTGGCGTGCTGGTGGGCAGGAGTCCAGTCAAGCATTCCCATCTCGCAGCACGGCATGGATCTCCTGAATTCACTTCTCCTTTCGCCCATCGAACGAACACAATCGGCGGCTCACTGGGGTGGGGCATCCTATGCTTCTCCGAGAAATCTCCTTCGAAGTAGATCCGCAGGGCTAGATTCAGCAGCTCCCAATCCACATGATCCTTGCACATCCGAGCATACCTGCGCGAGTGAGAGAACGGATTCGGTCCCTCCTCGGCTTCCTCCCTCGCAGCTTCCTCCTCTGCTTCCCTCCATTCGCGCGTGCATTGGGTCTAGGAGAGAGCGTCGTCGTGGATCCGCATCGCCCGCTCCCTCCATCTCCTCCCTTGAGTCTCCCACAGCACCGCCTGCGCGACAGAGTCGAGCGGCTGGAGCATCCGCGGGAAGGCTTTGTAGACAAGTGGGAGATGCATCTTGTACATCTGCCTGTCTTCCAGCCATTCCCCCATGGATATGGCCGGCGACTCCATGGGGCGCGCGAGCGGACTTGCTGAGGGGGGCAGGCGCGCCCGGAGTCAGGAGGCGGGGGTTGCGGCGAGATCTATTTGCCAATTACTCCCTCCTTTTCGGTTTATAGGGCTCAATTCAAAAATCTCACCAACCAAGGTAGATGATGAATGGTGGAATACTTTTTGTAGTTTGCAAAAGCACCTAATTAATGCACTTGTTTTCCTCAGAAATTATGTTTATCAATGCATAAATTGCAATGCATGCATGCATAAAGTACATGCATTGGTCAATTTTCTCTTAATACTTGCATGCAATGATTTAATGCACCTTGGAATCTGAACATGTGATGGAAAACAACCAAATTGAGCCTTATAAAATGGAAGAACTAAAATTTTGAGATAAGCCCTATAAACCGAAAAGGAGTGAGTATGTGAACTAAACAGTCAACATATAAAATAATTTAAATATATATAATATAGTTAGAAGGGAAACATAAGTTGGACCTGGCGTTCCTATTCTTATATAGAAAAATAGAACAGACCTCTGTGTTTTCTTCAAAAAAAATACATAAATTGGGCTGCCAAAAATAAAACCTCGGATGGGAGGTCCATAGGCCGGTCGATACATGACGGCCCTAAGAAAATACAAACAGGCCTATGGACCTCCCATCCGAGGTCGTGGGCTGCGCATGTTAAAAATGAAAGTCTAGACAGGGCAGCCCAAAACCACATCCAACACTTGCCAAAACTTCGTCCCTCATTTTCTCTGTGTTTCGCACACTCACATTGTGTGGGCATTTTGATTGTGCATCATATGAAGATGTGCTATGCATGAATGTTGATCAGCATGATGTTAACTGGCTGGTAGTTCCATTTTCGACCATGAATAAAACTTCCAACATGATGTTAACCCTATTTGAAAAGGCCGTGTTAATATAAATGCTCTGCCTCTGAAAGTTGCAGTTTCTTATCTGAAACTGAACTTGCAGTTTCTTATCTGAAACTGAAACTTGCAGTTTCTTCTCTGGGAATCACATTGTCTGCACTTTTATATCTCTAGAATTTTTAAGTGCTAAAAATATATCTCTAGAATTCATAAAATACTCTATATGCTCAATACTACAAATCTGAAATTCAAAAGACATTCATATATGAAAGTACTCTCAAAATACACAACACAAAACACAATTCACAACCTGCAAATACTGACAACCCTAAGCTCCTCCTGACAATTCACAACCTGCCCGACTATTGGACTGCCCCCTCCTATTCCTTGGCGGAAGACAGCCACCCCGTGAGACGATGTGAACGGTGAGGGAGACGATGGCGGGGAAGCGTCGTCGGGCCAACTGCTTTTCTCCTCTTGCAGTTGGGTTCGGTCGACGAAGACTCCACCAGCTCGCTCTGGCAAGACACCCTCACAAACGACACCTTGTAGATGCTCGATCCTTCAATCTCTGGTGGATGCTCCATCTGGGAACCATACTCACACCACCACTCCCTCACGATCGGATTCGGTGAATCTGTTTGCTCCATGGCCCAGAGGAGCAGCTCTATGTACTCCGGGGCGACTCCCTCCGAGAGTATCGCCGCCTTTTCGCTCTGTTGCAGATATTTGGCCATGGATGTCGCCGCCGCCGCTAGTTGGTCCTTGTTGTCAAACCAAGACTGTATCTCCAACATCCTAGCTAGCTTCACAGGGTCGCCATCTGCGATCCTCACGTATCGGTTGTACTCCTCCATCGATCTACTTCTCCACAGCACCTTCACTTGTCGGCGGTGGTTTTTGAATGGAAGAGGAGAGGAGCAGCGCTGGTTTTGGATTAGACCGGGAGAGGAACGACGCTGGTTTTGGACTGGAACAGGAGAGGAGGGGCGGTGGTTTTGAAATGGAAGAGGAGAGGAGCACCGCTGCATTTAGATTGGAACAGGAGAGGAGCGGCGGTGGTTTAAGAGGAGAAGAGCGGAAGAGCGCCGCTGGCCTTGGAAGTATTTTTTTGCTGTTTTGCATATTTGGGTCAAAGTTTGACCACGTACTGTATTTGACAAGCAAAATGTGAATGCATGTCACCAAAAATTGTATCGTTTGGTTCGTATCTGAATGTACTTTCAAATTATACTCCCTCCATTTTTGTATACAAGGCCACAAACTCATATTACAGGTACCAAGGTAAAAATCAATGCTATGTTTAAGTCAATGTTGCAAGCTAGCTTGTCACCTTGATTGTCGTGTTAATTAATGTGGTTTTTCTCTCCCAAGCACAACAAGCCAACCCTCTTACTCCTCATTGGTTGATTAATGTTGGGAATGCAAGCTAACCTTCTCACTCCCGCATGCACACAAGGGATATTAATGTCCCCGGGTGCTATTACGAGGCAAACACCATCAATTTTGCCTCGATTAATGTTAGTGGCCTTGTATAGTTGCAAATTGTAATTTTGATAGTGGCCTTGTATACAACGTATAACATATATTTTATGTGCAAAAATCATGGTCAATTATGACCCAGAATAAAAGGGAGACTAGTTAATGCGGGGTCGCTTTCTTAATTGAAGGGTAAATTGATTTTGGTTTTGATCCAGTCAGAGTGCGTCGGCCCTCTCGTCCAATCCTAAATCGCTGCCGCACACTCCTCTCCCTCTTCTCCATTGCAAAACCACCTCCTCTCCTCTCCATCATCTCCATTCCAAAACCACCGTCTCGCCTCTCCCTCTTCTCTATTGCAAGACCACCGTCTCTCCTCCGTTTTCTAGACGCTTTGCTCCATGGCGCGGGCGCAATCCATGGATACAAAATTAGTATACTGTATACTATTTAAAAGTCGAGGATGGGGCTTTTCCTGCACGGTAGGCGGCGGGGCAGTTCCGCCTAGTCAGTTCGATAGAGACGCGAGAAGACAAGGGAGTAGGCTGCTGCAAATGTAGGGCTGTGTGATTTGACAGCGAGTTACTGCTGGATAGGTGGGGCCCCGTGATTTGACTTGCCATTATCATTTCAACTGCGGCGCTACGACCGGCGTGAGTCTCCCAGATTCCTGACCACCTCCATACAGGTGCCTCTCCCAATGCTCCACCATGTAGTAGAGGCTGGCTCTTGCATGAGAGCCCACTTCTCCACTTTTTCCTTGCCTCTCTTTCCTCCACATATGCAAAAATGCCATGTAAAGTGCACTATTGTACTTACTTTTACTTGCTCCTACAGGTGCTTAAGCTTGCCACATAGGCATAAAGTCTGATGTGGCAAGTTAATCAAGAGAGAGACTGGTTTGGTGACCCAAGGAAGAAACGGTGCTAAGCGCGTGTACCTAGGTGAAAAGACAATTTTGAGTCTATAGCTAATTAAATGAAGCAAACTTAGCAACACCATTTCATTGGAAGAGGTCACTCCTTGGCAAAAGCAATAAATACATGTGCTTAGCACCGTTTCTTCCTTGAGTACGAAGAAAGAAATAGAGAGGAGTAAAAAAATACACTTATAGCCAACCTTGTTGTAGTAGGAGTGACTAAGTGATGACATGTATGACATGCCAACATCAGATAGCCTAACGCACTGTGTTAAATCTCCAAGGGCGCGACCGCGTGAGCGACGCGACGGTCGTGGTAGGTGCGACCATGATACGGGCTGCTGGCAGCCCTTGGATCTGAGATCAAACGGTCGCATGCTAAGTTGCTGAAAATTTGCAGAATAACCCTCCAGATCTAGAATCACGCCACGCAACCATTCGATCTCAGATCCAAGGGCTCTTCGAAGCCCGTATCATGGTAGAATGGAAAGCCACTACCCTGCCATTCGCACGTTGGCAGTTCGCTCCTACTCGTCCCCGCACGTCCTTCAATACGACGGCGGTTTGCTCCTAGTCGTCCCATCCATTCACATTACGGCAATTCCACTAATCCTAACCCTCCTCCCAAATCCATGGCGTCCCAAATCTCCACGATCGGCGGTGAGTACAAGGTTAGAACCATCACCGGCGATGAGTTCGATGTCATCTACACCCGTTCTTCCGCGATGGTGAAAGGATGCCTTTCTCGCTTTAGATGCATGTTCAAAAACTCAGATGATGAGTGGGTCGCTGGGCTAGATGTTGAGTATACCACAGTCCTGGGACGAGAGAAGGATCTAAAGGACGAAGAGAGGAAGAAGCCCGCCGTGATCTAGGTTTGCGTACATAACGTTTGCTTGGTCTACCACATATGACATGCCGACATTGAGTGCCAGGATTTTAAGAACTTCCTCGAGAGAAACCTAGTCAAATTCGTTATTGTAGACTTTGGTAACGACAAAGAAGTCCTGCGTTGGACAGGCCTCGTTGTAGGCAACACCTTCGACCTCCAGAAGAATCGGCTGGTGTCCTCTCGTCAGCCTTCAATGCTGACCCTGGCAGGAGCCATGGTTCATCCTACGTACGGTAAACTGGAGAAACCTCATTACATGTTTCATCGTCATGCATGGCAGCGGAATGTACTAGATATAGACCACATCCACTACGTTGCAATGGATGGCTACCTTTGCTTCAATATCAACAAGGGTTGGATGAAGAGCAACAACCAAGTGTGCGGTTCAAGCAAAGAAGTATCGGCCAAGAGGAAGAGGGACAAGGAGGAAGTCGAGGACGTGGACGAGGACTCCGAGTAAGGTGGCAGTGTCGTTGCTAATGGTGGTTCTAATGCAGTGTCTACCGAAATAGTTGCAAAGTTTAATTTCAGGTGTGCTTAATTTAATTTGAGGGGTGTGTTGTGCTGAGCCCCCAGCAGAACTATGTCATGTTTCTTCTCGTTACTTTAACTCTTCAGTACGTACATACTAGTATTTCTTACATTTCATCTTTTAGTTGGTATAGTACTACCACTTGTTTCTTCACATTATATACGTACAATATATATGGCCAACATCATATAGCCAGCAGTTTAGTTGTCAAAGAATTTCAGGGAGCTTAGTTTTGTCAAAGAATTCCAGGATGCTTAGAGGGTGCTTGGATCCAAGGGACTTATTTTAGTCTGACTAAAAATAGTCTCTTTAAGAGGCTAAAGTTCTAAGCACCCCTGACTAAAGAGGGGCTAAAACTAGTCTTGAGACTAAATTTTTTTAGTCAAGGGTACCCCTACTAAAATGTGGATTAGTCCTCTCTGTACTCATTTAACTCCTCTCCTTTAACACAGGCGAGTTTTGGATTGGAGGGTTTGGAGGATAATAAATGCTCATTAACTTGATTTTAGCCTTTTTAGTATTTGGATCCAAGCATAGGTGAGGCTAGCATATTTTAGTCCCACTACTTTTAGTCATGGGACTAAAACGTATCCAAGCACCCTCTTAGTTTTATTTGAGGGGTGGGTTGTGCTGGACACCATTATTGTGACTAGCCTTTTTAATAGTACTATATGCATAATTTGGCGACGAGCGCTCTCTATATGTACCACCTTTTTTTTAATTTCAAGTTTTGCTCCATGGCGCAATCCATCGATACTACTGCTGTACAAAAGTATAATTTTTTTAAAAGGCTAGAGGGCTGGGCAGTCTAGCTTGGTCGGTTTCACGAGAGGCGAGGGCCTTTGTGATTTGACGACTCATTACTGCTGGAAGGCGGGGCCTTGTGATTTGACTGCTCGTATAAATGCGCCAACGACCTGATCGAGGAGGAGCAAAGAACCGTGCGGTATACTCAAGTTTTCCACTGGAGTAGTACTGCGACGGAGGAGCACGAAACATGGCAGCCCAGTGCCATATGGCGATAAAAATGATCTAATTTGCTAGTAATCTCATTGTTAGCATTGTTCTATTCATTCCCTCAAAAAAACATTGTTCTATTCATGCCTCACAGAGAACGTGACACGTGCGGTGAAACACCCGAAGCAAAAGATGAAACACAGGAGCAAAAGAAGAAGGAAGATTATCACCCCAAATGATCTAATTCGCCGCGGAGTCGTAACTGCTTCTTCATCGCCTCCACGACCTCCATCTCCTTGCGCGTCTCCTCCGCTATCTTCATCATTATGTCCATGACGCGGCATTTCTTGACGCAAGCCTTCATCATCTGTTCCACGGCCATATTACGTACCTTGACAGCAGCCGGGTGCTCGATGCGGAGCTTCGCCAACTCTTCCTTCTGTTCCATGGCGAGGGCCTGCATCATCTTCATCGAGGAACTACTATTCTCATGCAGCTTCTTCCAGCCGGCATTCTTCTCCTTCAACAGGTCGATCTCGTGGCAGAGCTTCGCATTGTCCTCCCGAAGTCATAGGATTTCGCCGGTCGCCTTCTTCTCCGAGGCAATGCTCTTCTTCAGCAGCACCACCAAGCCGGCGGTCAACTCCCCCTGCTGATTGAGCTCAGCGGGCATGTCGTCGAGGCGCTCCTTCAGCAACTCCATCAAGCCTTGGATGAACTCCTTCTGCTTATTGAGCTGATCGGGCATGCCGTCGAGGGATAATGACTCCAACTCCGTCGGCTCGGCATGTTTGCCTCCGCGGCTAGGGCGCTCCTGGGAGCCATCGCCTGCCCGTGAGAGATCTTTCAAGGTCTCTGCGTGGCGGCGAGCCCTCTCTTATTTTCCGCAGCCTTGGTTGCCCCTCCCTTGTTACGAGTAGTTCTCGACCTAGAGCTCTGCTCATCGGCCATGGCAACGACGGACGAATAAGAAGCACTTATGAGGAGGAAAGGTAGAGTGATTTTCGGTTAGGTAGTTCCCCTTTTTATAACCTAAGTACTAGCACTAGTACTAATACCTGCATAGTGGGAACATGTTCAGGTTTGGTACGTACTACTAGTAGGTGTGAGCAAGCTTTCGAATGTGATGGGAACAAGGTAAAGATTAATTGATGGTTTTGGTTTCGAGGCCTAAAACGGCCCCCGATGAGTTTAGTGGAACATAAATTTCAAGCACTACACTGCTCAAATGCGTAAATATTATGTTACTGTCAAAAATTGGCACAAAATACGAAGGAGACCAATGGAAGTACTACCAGCAACCCACGATTTAACTACTCGCATGCGCGCAGTGGAGTAATAATGTCTTTCTTCCGCCCTCACGTCCACTCAATTTGCATGCGCCGTATTAATTGACCATCAATGAAGTGAACGACTTTACATGCGTCAAATTATCACATGGGGTGGATCTTGGTACAAAATTGCGTCCGCCCGTGTACCCGCGTGTGCGTGCCAGGAATGAGTGTGTGCATGGCGTGCGTGCACATCTTCGCTTCGTGCATGTACTGCCAGTATGGCTCAGGGAGGATGAGTACATTCTTCTGGAACCAGCAGCACGTCACTGTGATCAATCCACGCAAGGAGGTCGCGACAACGCCTACACATGTGCCACGTGGCTTCATGAACTGTAAGAGAGACACTGTTAGCGTGCCATTGGTATTCTAATTTGCGTGTTTTGCATATACTCGAAGTACTAGTAAGGTACACGTGCATTACACGCATCGGATTTTGCAACCAAATTATGAATAAATACCACACTATAGCATGTAAGCTCTGAGTCATATATGCCTGATGTAGCCCTTCGTTTAATTCTTATAGTTCATCTCATTCAAAATCAATTAGTTTTTATAAAAAAGCTAAGAACGCGGGAATAGGAAAAACATGGGATTATAGTGGAATGTCGTCTTGAATCCTACAGGATTGTACGAGTGTTTGATTGTGCATAGAAAAAACGCAGAATTATTTCAAAGAGGTTTGAGTGGATGGGATGTTTCCTATGAAATCTAGTGCAAATGAATCATATGGAAAAGTTCCTATGGTTTACAATCCTACGAATCAAACAACCAAGATAGGAAAAATTTCTAATGATTAGAATCCTCCAAAATTCCTTTGAGAATCCTTTGAATCAAAGAAGCTCTTAATCTATTTTATGATTCATGGAATAGTGCGTTGTAAAGCATAAAGTAAAAAAATGGCAATTCAACTAGAAAATAGTTTGGGCAATTATGATACGGAAGATTCTAGAAAAAAAGAGAACCACTATTGTTTTGAGGTTTGTGCATTATGCTTAAGTTCAACCATAGAGTCTGCTAGATTGTACATGTGGCAAAATCCGGTGGGGGGCTAGAAGATGGTGCGAGGGGCCGAGTGGAGGGAGACTATGAAGGAATGCACAAGTGCGAGATTGATATTTAGAGAGAGGGGGCGAACACGTGCACTGATGCGCGCAGTGGCGGAGCCATGAAAAATAAATGAGCTAGGGGGACAAGCATTGCTAATCCTTTACGAGGAGGGTCAATTCATGAACTTAAACCATTTTTAGCAACAATTGTCTAATGATCACATTCATATTAGCCTTGATATATAGTGATGTTAGGGGGGGCAGGGCCCTTACTGCCCCTGTCTTCGCCATTGTGCACGCGTCTGAGAGATGAAGCGAAAGGCATGGATGATGAGAGGGGGACGTTGGATACATAATTAATGTGGGTGTATTAGCTATATATGTTAATCCTATATAGAGAGGTATAGATTGATCGATGTGGACATGGGAAAGAGGGTGAGACCTCACTGGATATATTGATTGATCGATTTGTGTGGAAAACTATGAAAGACCTAGCTATATACACACATACATAGAGGAACATCGATCGTTGTGCATGCACGCGTGAGAGATAAAGAATGCCCGATATGATGGGGAGGGGGATGTGTGTTGGTGTGTGCCTTCATGGGAGACCGACCTGAAGAAAAAGATTGCATGCGTGTGATGGATAATGCCGACTGGTAGTGTGTGTGCATGCATGCACGAGAGAAAGTTAGTGGTACAATTATTAAGAGAAGACTACTGTGTGGGTGTAAAAGAATAGCTGAATAGGTGAGGTCACAATCAATGTAAAGTTGAATTCAAATATTTGAATAAGAGACCCTGATGTTTGAAACCCATGCATGCATGAATATAACAGAGATCTGCGTGGTGTGGTTTGGAAACGAGCATGTTGTAATGTATACACATTGAACAAGGTCAGACTGATTTGAATTTGAGATACCGATGGAAGACATCATTTGGCCACGTCGCATCTGTGCATGGACACACTATTCTAATTGGATATGATGGGCGACTTTTGCATCACATATCTATATCTATACCCCTATATATATTATATTATATATTATATATTTTTTATATTGTGTGCGGGTAACTTTAACTTTGAAAGATGGTCGTTGGATGAGGCGAATCTGATGGTCCAAAGATGGCAAATTTGAGCACTACTGGCCGTTGGATATCATCTAGATTCCACCAGATTTCGCCACATGTATAATCTAGAAGACTCCATGGTTGAACTTAAGCATAATGCACAAACATCAAAACACAAGCACTTCTTATTTGTTCTAGAATCTTCCGTATCAGAATTGCCCAAATGTTTTTCTACATGATTTGCCATTATTTGTTTTTACTTTATGTCTTAAGACGCACAATTCCATGAATCTTAAAATATATTAGCTTTCTTACAAAAACTAGATGATTTTGAATGAAATGAACTATAAGAATTAAACGAACATCTACATCATGCATATATGACTCAAAGCTTGCATGCTATAATGTGGTATTTATTCATAATTTGGTTGCCAAATCTCATGCGTGCAATGCACATGTACCTTACTCTAGTCTAAATGGTGTTTGTGTGTGTGTTGTGCGTGTTGAGGTGCAAATTTCCTTTTTCTTGGGTACATGTTAAGCTTGTTCTTCTGAAATTTCAAGCCGCGCCTTGTTATGCCGAAAATTCAAGCTAGCGTCTCTGTCTATCGTGCTGCGAAACTCCCGCCTCTTCAACCCGCGCCTTGTTAGCCCGAAATATTTAAGATATATCTTTGTCTCGTTGTGCTACGACAACTCCCTCCATCTCAACCCGCGCCTTGCTATTCCGAAATTACAACGCGCGCGAAAACTCCCACCTCCTGTGAAATCCCGACACGCGAAATGCCCGTGGTACCCCTGAACCAAAAGAACCGCCTCAAATCGGTGGGGGGTACTTTCGTAACTTACCCCACATTTCAAACGAGCGCATCTCTAAGCCATGCTTCCCCACTACCATCACATCCGCCCACCCATTCGTACACCGAGGCCGCGAAAACCCGCGACGAAACCCCACACCCTCCTCCATCTGCCACCCAGCCGGAGCCTCTTCCCCGACGACGTCGTCCACAGCAACACCTCGACGTCCCTCATCCACTGTACCGGATGAGGATCCGTCGTTGATCTCATCGTCCCGCCGGTTCAGCCACCCTGTCCTCCACCTCCAAGGAGCTGCCCCAACATTCCCCTCGTCTTTCGCGCCACCTCCGTTCTCACACTGCCGTCTTCACCTGCACCACCGGAAGAGCATCATCATCACCGTTTCCTCGGATGAAGCTGTGGCCTAATTGGCGCCACCAAAGAGGTTGTACACTAATCGCTGCATTTTCTTCTTGATTCGATCTCATGGTGTTGCCAGCGCTCGGTCCCGAGCCGACACGGCGCGGCTCCATCCACGGCGGCGTCGCCGGCCACTTCCTCCACGGCGTCGCTCCCTCGACGGCAACGTCCAGATCAGTAGGACCTGCTATTGCTTTAGCTCTCGCTCGCGCTGCTGCTCTGCTCTTGCTCTCGGTCCCCTTCCTAGTCTGCTCTTGCTCGCGCTGCTGCTCTCACTCTTGCTCTTGCTTGCGATGTTGCTCCGATTTAGCTACACTTCACTCTGATGCCACTGGGGTGAAGGAAGAACCAGCCGCAGCAGGGAGGGGGGCTCGCCGAAGAGGTACCCCACTATCTATCTTAGGGTTCAGGATGGGGGCGGTGGTCGCCGGCGGTGGCGGGGCGTTGGCGGGGCGGTGGCGTGGGGATCGCCGGAGAAAAAGCTCGGCATGGGGGGGCCTAGAGGGATGGCCGGGGCGGCGGCGGATCGGCGGTGGGGAGTGTTTTCGGGGCGGGCGGGGCGGCGCACCGCTGGCTGCGGGCGGCAGGGGATGCTGTTTGGCCGGCTCAGGGGGGTGGAGGTTGAAGATGAACCGCATGCCCTTGATTTCGTATCCAATGGCTGCAAAATCAACTGACCAGAGATGAAAAAGTCAGTCGACCGACGTGTAGCCTCACCTTGCTAGTGCGTTCAGTTTCGAGAGCAAAATTCAGTTTCGACAGCAAAATTCAGTCTCGATAGTTAAGTTCAGTTTCGACAGTTAAGTTCAGTTTCTACAGTTAAATTCAGTTTCGACAGTTAAGTTCAGGGATGAGCGGCTGATGTATTTTACATCTAGCACTTTGTGGTTATGTATTTTACGTCATGTATTGGAGATGCTATTAGAATTCCACTCATGTTAACGTTGTTCGTTGTCTCTCTTGTCCCGCTTCAGCCTCGGCATCGTACAACTCACCGGAGCTGCTCCAACGACAAAACCCTCCATCACAGCGGAGCAGTACCTCGGGCTCCATCTCCAGACGCCTAAGATCTTCTTCCCCTCCTCCGACAGCCAAGTCAGCCGAAGCATGCTCACCGGCCAACCCAATCATGCTGAGATCGACATGGCTTCACCAAAGAGGTTGTACACTTGTTGCATCTCTTTTTTACTCTACATGTTATATATATTGTCCACTGAGCACTCGTAGTAATGGAAAATACGATTATTTTATCCTACTATATGACAAGCAGTGAGGTACCAGGCAACTTAGCTATCCGTGATGGACTCTCTTGGACGTCATCATTATTTATCTCTGCGCGTTTGAGCTGTGCGTTTGTCGATGGGCCTGGGAGTTGAGCTAGTATGGCAGTGGCCTGGGTCCAAAGTAATAGAAGTAGCACAAAAACATTTTTTTAGTGTAGGATTTTCCTTGCTCAAGCCTGCCTACTAGAATCGCCAGTGCTTGAAAGGAAAAGTGAATGAAAAACATCGGAATTGGAAAGTTTCCTATGGTACTACTTTTCATGAATTTGGTGCAAAGGAATGGAGCAAAGGAAAACTATAGGATTTGTTCCTTTAGTGTCTCCTTGAAAGAAAAACCGTAGGAATTCTAGTTTCCACTTCTCCTCCTTTTCATATTCCTATTCATCAAGCACAAGACTAAGAGATAGTAGCATAATAGCATTATAACCATACATTTTCTTGTGGTTTGGCTTAATCTCACCATGCTTCTTTGCATCATGTGATCTTCCAATTGTTGTGAATCAAACACCCAGATTGGCAGAAATCCTGTGTTTTTAAATTCTTTGTTTTGCACGTGCATTCCTATCCTATTCCTGTCTATTTCCTATCCCTGCATTGTTAGGATCCTCAAATTCAAACAAGCCCTTACTCAATTACTTCTGTTACAGATATGTGTCAAAGAAAACCTTGTGTGGTTTATCCTGCTCCTGCGGCGCTGTGTTCCACCCCAGCTCAACTACTCCAACGACGGAAGGGTTCACCATAGCAGGGATCCGCTCTCCAGACTGTCTTTCGCCGCCTTAGATCTTCTTCCCCGCCGCCGGTAGCCACAACAACTACATTACCATCATCAACTGAGCAGATGACCTTGAGGACTACATGGGTCCGCAAGAGAGGTCGCACTCTTCCGTGTCTGCTTACTTTATGCGTCGCTTAATATGATGACATGCTACATTATCATCATGTTCACCTATTAGACTCCGAGTCAGGTCCAAACTAATGCTGAAACTTGAGTTTTTAAATGGTTGTGGGGTACATATTGTGGCAGCAATCAGTACTATCTGTCTACTATCCGGTTAATCTCCGGTGTCTACTATGAGTTTCATGTTGGGTGCAAACAAACATTAAAGGAGCCATTATCTGTATTTTTAACTAAAGATATTATCTGCCTGCTATCATTGGTTTTGGGTCTATCCATAGTTTGCTACCATCACTCTGGATTTGTGCATGCACTCCTTACATAATCTCACTATGTTTTATTCCTATGCATGCCAGTTATTGTACACAATAGAACTGATCATGTAGAGCAAAAGAGACGAGCCTTGCATAGCAATAAAATTTCATGCAGACGTCGTTCCATGGTGGGCGCAAAGGCAGCCCCCCTCCACCCATTTCGGATCGTAATCAAGAGGAAGATAACTGTTATGAGGGGGATTCAGAAGGAGAAGACCACTCCTTTTTACCCCATGAGGTCTTCGCTCTAACTTGGCATGCTGATGTTGGTAATATCATGCATATGGTGCCTTGCATTGCTTACTGTATACATTAAAGATGTCATATGCTTAGTTTAGACATACTTCGTGTCAATGCCATCTGTTTAGTTTCTTTATCGTATATGTGAATCATGCAATGCCATCTTGTCTAGCCAGGCATCATATAGGTGAATTTTGCAATGCCACCCTGGTTAGCCAGTCATCTTATATGTGAATTATATCATGCCATCATTTTTATTACGTGTTAAATTTGTCAATAATTTTAGTACATTCAATTACTCTTCCTGTGCATCAGCCATTTGGCACGGTCATGGAAAAATCTGGAGTGGAAACAAGGTCTTCAGAGCAGACAATGCTATCTGACGAAGCGCATGTCTTGCTGGTTACTGATAGCTCCTTAGAGGAGGATTCAGAGACAGATGACCAGTCATATTTCCCCCCTCGAGGTGCATGCCCTAACTTGGTAGGGTTATGTTGTTCATATTGTGCGTATGGTATCTTGCATTGCTATGTCATTTGCTTACTTTAGACATGCTTTGTGTGAATGCCACATGTTTAGTGTCTAATTACCAAATATGTGAATTATGCAATGCCATCTTGTTGCAAGACATTATATATGAATTATGCAATGTTATCTTGTTGCAAGGCATTATGTATGTGAATTATGCAATGCCATGCTGTTTAGGCAAGCGTCATATATGTGAATTATATCATGCCGTCCTTTTTTTGTATTTCTCATTGCTTTTGTCAACAATGTTTGTATATTCAACTGCTCTTCCTGTGCATCAGCCATTTGAATTGGTGATGGAGAAATCTGGAGTGAAAACAAGGTCTTCAGAGCAGACAATGCTACCTGCTGAAGCAGATATCTTGCTGGTTACAGATAGCTCTTCAGAGGAGGATTCAGAGGCAGATGACCAGTCCTATTATCCCCCTGAGGTGTATACTCAAACTTGGCAGGGTTATATTACTCATATAATGCATATGTTGTATTGCAATGCTTAGTTTTTACATCATATACACAATATTGAATGCCATCTCCTTAGTTGACACATCATATATGCGATTGCCCTCTGCTCACTTCCTTAGTATATAAATCATATATTTGAATTATGTCATGCCATGATGTTTACATAGACAGCATGTATCTGAATTATGGCATGCCAACCCATTTCCTAAAGACATAATATAGTTATATCATCTCATCACGTTTACATAGTCATCATGTTCAAATTATGTCATTCTATCCGTGAATTATATCATGCCATCATGGTTCCATCGATGGCATGTTTGTGATTTATGGCATGCCAACCACTTTAATAGACACATCGTATAGTTATATCATGTCATCCTGTTTACATAGTCATCATATTTTCAAGTATGTCATTCTATCCTGTTTAGTTAGCCATCATACATGTGAAATTGTGTCATGCTATCCTGTTTAATTAGCCATCATATATGTGAAATTATGTCCTGCTATTCTGTTTGCTTAGACAACATAAATGTGAATTATTTCATGCCCTGTTTTCTTCCCTACTATCCATTGCACCTGTCTATCTTACAATGTATGTACATTCAATTACTTTTCTTGTTTATCAGCCATTTCAATTGGAGGGAGTGATGGCAGTATCTGTGGGAGTAAAAACACGGTCTTCAGAAAAGATCGTGCTACCTGTCGATGCAGATAGAACCACGGTTGTACTTGCCCAAGAACCAGCCCTACCACACATAACCCACAGTCATGTAGATTGTACCCCTACCCAGTTGGATAGAGAACCAGCTACACCCCTTCTAACCCCAACCCCAGCAGATAGACACCCAGTTCCCGTTGACACAGCACCGTCTCCACCATAGAGCACCCAAACACGAGCAGTTAGTAAGGCAACTATAGTGCCCAAATCATGAGGACCACCACTCCGAACCCGAAGTCAACGCTTAAAGCAGAAGAAGAATTGTTCTCAGGTCAGGTTCCGTAGCAATGGTTCATACTACTTTGCTCTTGCATCACTGTATTTACTGATACCAACTAATTTCAAATTTGAAGGATGCAATTGAAACTCCAATGGCGCAACAGGTATGTTTTAAACCTGTTTCTTCAACGTGTTTGGCTGTTTGCTGTTGTAACTTGCTCTATGTTGATTTCAGTTTCAATTGAATAAACAGTTATGTTCTCACGCCATGCACATTACAAGTGTTGTTATTATTGTGTAGTTTCCCACACTTATATTCTGTCTATGCTGCTTTGTCTTAAATAGATATGATTCGAGCTGTATCTATCTTGATTTGGCAACATAAACTAGAATGATATAGACCATACATTGACCATACTACATAGATATATGTTTGTTTCATGTTGTTATCCTGTCCACCTTACTACTGAACTGGTTTACCAAAATGAGTTTCATATACTACATTGTAAACCTGAGATGTGTTTGTTTGTTTCTCTTTTAGAACGCGGATAAAATATTGGAGAAGAGTACCCTGTTATGCAATGCTAAAGGAAGTAATGCAAATAAGGTTCAAGATAGTGAGACATCCCTGTTGGTCTCCAAGAAAGCTGATAAAAACTATATTGAAGACACTGAGACAACCCCAAAGTCCTGTCTTGATGTAGTGTTCGAGTTACTGGCTACCACTGCTGGCACCAGCTCTTCGGACTCATTGCCTGAATCAGTTCGGCTTCTTGAGTCTCAACTTCAAGTTGAAAGACATTGATCAGATGTTATGCGACAGGAAGCCGAAGGACTAAGGAAGTCCCTGCAGAATTCAGATGCATACTTTTTGGTGCAACAGCAAGCGCTGGAGGACTTAAAGCGCCAAACAAGAGAAAGTTAATAAGCTTGCTAAGCATCTTGCCAGCATTATGGGTACCCAGGATATTGTTTCTTGAGCTCTTCTGACGTGGTTTCAGTTCTGGACTTGTTTTGCTGCGGCATTTATATGCTGCTGTGTTCCCTATATTTGCACTGGTGGCGAACTTTGATGCCCAGTGGATGTAATATGTGTAATAGCCGTGATAGCCTAGTGTAAGTTGCTTGCTTATTTATTTCCTTGTTGTCTTGTTTATTTGTTTGCTTGTAGTCAGTGCAGTTCTTTTTCTGCGGTTTGCTAGTGGCTGCAATAACCTACTTTTTAAAACTAGGCCACAATAACCATGGGCTAATATTTACTGTAGTGACACTGTGCCTCCTATGGGCCGTAGAAACAGTGGGCCTTCTACGGGTCGTAGAAACAGTGGGCCTTCTACGGGCCACAGAAACAATGGGCCTTCTACGAGTCGTATCATCCATGGGCCTTCTACGGGCCATATCATCAATGGGCCTTATACGGGCCGTATGATCGATTGGCCAAACATGGGCCAAACAGACCGCATTCTGGCCGTAAATGGGCTAGAGTTGGAATTGTCCGTTCATGGGCCGACCATAACGGGCCATCGTTAATAGGCCGTATTTGATGATGCTATGAAAACGGCCCAACGTATTAACGGACCACAAACGGGCCGACTGTAACCACGGGCTGAATTTGGCCCACAAGCAGAAAATGATAGTAACGGGCCATAAGTAAACGAATGTTGGAAATGAGCCCAAGAATAAATGGGCTCTGAGAAGGCTGAAAGATAACATGGGCTGGAGACGGCCCAACGGAATAATGGGCCGTTAATGGGTATAAAGTGATACACTGTTCATTACGGGCCAGTTTCACCATGGGCCGTTAATGGGTGTAAAGTGATACACTGTTCAATACGGGCCAGTTTCACCACGGGCCGTTAATAGGCCAAGAGTTACATAGGGCCTCATATGGGCCGAAAGACGTCATCGGCCATACATGGGCCAGAAGTGAAAACAGGTTGGAATCATATTGGATGGCCCAGATGACGGTCTCTGGGCCTAATTCGGATAGGGCGTAACGGGCCTTGGGTTAGTGGGTTGTAAATGGGCTATATGCGAACAGGCCGTTAACAGGCTTTCCATGGGCCGGCCCGCCACCTTTTGACCAAGTCAAACGGGCTGGCCTTTTCATAGGAATGGGCCTCTGTTGGGCCGTGCCACGTGTCAACGTATCATAGGCGCCTTTTGTCCAATGAGTGGATGACATCTGTCCTGACGATGAGCCGACACGTGTTTCCTCCAGCCAATGATGATTTTACACATGGAAAATCCCCATTGGTCGGGGCTGTTAACGGGTTATCGGATCCAAAACCCGACCCGATAGCTTAACGGCATTCCGTTACGGTGGATGCCACGTGTCGGTCAACCTTGACGAAAGCACTTCTGTGACGCGCGATTTATCATCATGGAAGTGGACACTTCTGTGATGATAATTTTGGTAATGTCATGGAACACTTCTACGACAGCACAGGTATGACTATCTTGATTCTGTCATAAATTTGTCATGGATGGACATGCATGACAAAAAATGCGACCTACTGTGACAAACACGTATCATCACGGAAGTGTATTTTTTTGTAGTGTTAGTTTCCGTAAGGACCCCGCTGCCACGCGAGGGTAGGACAAAAGATGCCATGCAGGTTCTTTTCCATAAGCACGTATGACTATATTTGGAATACATGCCTACATTACATCGATGAATTGGAGCTAGTTCTGTGTCACCCTATGTTGTGATTGTTACATGATGAACCGCATCCGGCATAATTCTCCATCACTGATCCATTGCCTACGGGCTTTCCATATATTGTTCTTCACTAATTTACTTTTCCGTTGCTATTTCTATCATCACTACAAAATACCAAAAACATTACTTTTACGATCATTACCTTTTGCTACCATTACCACTACTATCATATTACTTTGCTACTAAATACTTTGCCGCAGATATTAAGTTTCCAGGTGTGGTTGAATTGACAACTCAGCTACTAATACTTGAGAGTATTCTTTGACTCCCCTTGTGTCGAATCAATAAATTTGGGTTGAATACTCTACCCTCGAAAACTGTTGTGATCCCCTATACTTGTGGGTTATCAACGTCCTGCTTGATTATACTAATTTTGAGGGAGTACAAGTTACATGTTGCTCTACTATGAGATCGTGTGTGTATGAGGTTGTCGTCTACGGTCCTCACCCCTCCATTTATATAGATACCAAGGGTGCCTAGGGTTTACACATCGGCCGGTTACATCAAGGGTAATCATGATGAAGACGACCACTAAGTCCTGGAGTATACACCAAGTCTTCGAAAGATATCCACCTTGGTGCTTCTGGGCCCGACAAACATTACCCACTGGTTGATCTATTGGGGAACGCAGTAATTCAAAAAAATTCCTACAATCACACAAGATATATCTAGGAGATGCATAGCAACGAGAGGGGAGAGTATGTTCGCATACCCTCGTAGACCGAAAGCAGAAGCGTTTAGTAACGCGGTTGATGTAGTCGAACGTCTTCGCGGTCCAACTGATCCAAGTACCAAATGTATGGCACCTCCGCGATCAGCACACGTTCAGCTCGGTGACGTCCCTCGAACTCTTGATCCAGTTGAGGCCGAGGGTGAGTTCCGTCAGCATGATGGCGTGGTGATGGTGATGATGAAGTTTACCGGCGCACGGCTTTGCCTAAGCACTACGACGATGTGACCGAGGTGTGTAACTGTGGAGGGGCACCGCACACAACTAAGAGAAACTTTGATGTACCTTTGGGGTGCCCCCTCCCACGTATATAAAGGGGGAGGAGGGGTGGCCGGCCCTAGAGGGGGCGCACCATGGGGGGACTCCTACTTGGACTCCTAGTCCAAGTAGGATTCCTTCCCCCCCCTTTCCTAGTCCAAGTAGGAGAAGAAGGGAAGGAGGAAAGGAGAGAAGGAAGGAGGGGGCGCCGCCCCTCCCCTTGTCCAATTCTGACTGGGCAAGGGGGGCATGCGCCACCTCTGACCGGCCCTCTCTCTTCTCCAGTAAGGTCCATGATGGCCCATTAACTTCCCGGAGGGGGTTCCGGTAACCCCCGGTACTCCGAAACGACCCGAACCATTCCGGTGTCTGAATGTAGCCTTCCAATATATGAATCTTTATGTCTCGACCATTTAGAGACTCCTCGTCATGTTCGTGATCTCATATGGGACTCCGAACAAACTTCAGTTCATCAAAACATGAAACTCATAATACAAATCGTCATCGAACATTAAGCGTGCGGACCCTATGGGTTCTAGAACTATGTACACATGACTGAGACACATCTCCGGTCAATAACCAATAGCAGAACCTGGATGCTCATATTGGCTCCACAAAGAAATTTATTGGTCAAACTTCATAACAACATACGTTGTTCCCTTTGTCATCGGTATGTTACTTGCCCGAGATTCGATCGTCGCTACCATCATACCTAGTTCAATCTCGTCACTGGCCAGTCTCTTGACTCGTTCCATAATGTATCATCCCATAACTAACTCATTAGTTACATTGCTTGCAAGGCTTATAGTGATGTGCATTACCGTGAGGGCCCAAAGATACCTCTCCGAAACACAGAGTGACAAATCCTAATCTCGAACTATGACAACTCAACAAACACCATCGGAGACACCTATAGAGCATATTTATAATCACCCAGTTATGTTGTGACGTTTGATAGCACACTAAGTGTTCCTCTGGTATTCGGGATTTTCATAATCTCATAGTCTTAGGAACATGTATAAGTCATGAAGAAAGCAATAGCAATAAACTAAATGATCATAGTGCTAAGCTAATGGATGGGTCTTGTCCATCACATCATTCTCTAATTATGTGATCCCGTTCATCAAATCACAACACATGTCTATGGCTAGGAAACTTAACCATCTTTGATTAACGAGCTAGTCAAGTAGAGGCATACTAGGGACACTCTGTTTGTCTATGTATCCACACATGTACTAAGTTTTTGGTTAATACAATTCTAGCATGAATAATAAACATTTATTATGATATAAGGAAATATAAATAACAACTTTATTATTGCCTTTAGGGCATATTTCCTTCAGTCTCCCACTTGCACTAGAGTCAATAATCTAGATTGTTGGGTAACGTAGTAATTTCAAAAATTTCCCTACGCACATGTAAGATCATGGTGATGCATAGCAACGAGAGGGAAGAGTATCGTCCACGTACCCTTGTAGACCATAAGCGGAAGCGTTATGAGAACGCGGTTGATGAAGTCGAACGTCTTCATGATCCAAGTAACAAACGCACAGCACCTCCGAGTTCAGCACACGTTCAGCTCGATGACATCCCACGAACTCCGATCCAGCAGAGCTTCACGGGAGAGTTTCGTTAGCACGACGGCGTGATGATGGTGATGATGTTGCTACCGACGTAGAGCTTCACCTAAGCACCGCTACGATATGAACGAGGTGGATTATGGTGGAGGGGGGCACCGCACACGGCTAAGGGATCAATGATCAACTTGTGTGTCCTAGGGTGCCCCTGCCCCCGTATATAAAGGAGCAAGGGGGGAGGCCGGCCAGCCCTCCTAGGGCACGCCAGGAGGAGTCCTCCTCCTTGTAGGAGTAGGACTCCCCTTTCCTACTCCTACTAGGAGGAGGAAAGGAAGGGGGAAGGGGAGAAGGAAGGAGAGGGAGGAAAGGAGGAAAGGGGGGTCGACCCCTAGTCCAATTCGGTTTGGGCTAGGGGGGTCACGCGCCCTGCCTCCTCTCTTCCACCACTTGGCCCATGAGGCCCAATACTTCTTCCCCATATTCCCGTAACTCCCCGGTACTCCAAAAAATACCTGAATCACTCAGAACCTTTCCGATGTCCGAATATAGTCGTTCAATATATCGATCTTTATGTATCGACCATTTCGAGACTCCTCGTCATGTCCCCTATCTCATCCGGGACTTTGAACTACCTTCAGTACATCAAATCACATAAACTCATAATACCGATCGTCACCGAACGTTATGCGTGCGGACCCTACGGGTTCGAGAACTATGTAGACATGACTGAGACACGTCTCCGGTCAATAACCAATAGCGGAACCTGGATGTTCATATTGGCTCCTACATATTCTACAAAGATCTTTTATCGGTCAAACCGCATAACAACATACGTTGTTCCCTTTGTCATCGGTATGTTACTTGCCCGAGATTCGATCGTCGGTATCTCAATGCTACCTCTTGAGCACTGCGTTGGTTTTCCCTTGAAGAGGAAAGGGTGATGCAGTAGAGAAGCGTAAGTATTTCCCTCAGTTTTTTAGAACCAAGGTATCAATCCAGTAGGAGGCCACACATGAGTCCCTCGCACCTACACAAACAAATAAACTCCTCGCAACCAACGCGATAAAGGGGTTGTCAATCCCTTCACAGTCACCTACGAGAGTGAGATCTGATAGATATGATAAGATATTATTTTTGGTATTTTTATGATAAAGAGAAATAAATATGCAAGTAAAATAAATGGCAAAGGAAATAACTAAGTATTGGAAGATTAATATGATGGAAAATAGACTCGGGGGCCATAGGGTTTCACTAGAGGCTTCTCTCGAGAGCATAAATATTACGATGGGTGAACAAATTACTGTTGACCAATTGACAGAACTGAGCATAGTTATGAGAATATCTAGGTATGATCATGTATATAGGCATCACGTCCGAGACAAGTAGACCGACTCCTGCCTGCATCTACTACTATTACTCCACACATCGACTGCTATCCAGCATGCATCTAGAGTATTAAGTTCAAGAGAACAGAGTAACGCTTTAAGCAATACGACATGATGTAGAGGGATAAACTCATGCAATATGATATAAACCCCATCTTGTTATCCTCGATGGCAACAATACAATACATGCCTTACTGCCCCTACTGTCACCGGGAAAGGACACCGCAAGATTGAACCCAAAGCTAAGCACTTCTCCCATTGCAAGAAAGATCAATCTAGTCGGCCAAACCAAACTGATAATTCAAAGAGACTTGCAAAGATAACCAATCATACATAAAAGAATTCAGAGAAGATTGAAATATTGTTCATAGATAAACTTGATCATAAAGCCACAATTCATCGGTCTCAACAAACACACCGCAAAAGAAGATTACATCGAATAGATCTCCACAAGAGAGGGGGAGAACTTTGTATTGAGATCCAAAAAGAGAGAAGAAGCCATCTAGCTAATAACTATGGACCCGTAGGTCTGAAGTAAACTACTCACACTTCATCGGAGAGGCTATGGTGTTGATGTAGAAGCCCTCCATGATCGATACCCCCTCCGGCGGAGCTCCAGAAAAGGCCCCAAGATGGGATCTCGTTGATACAGAAAGTTACGGTGGTGGAATTAGGGTTTTGGCTCCGTATCTGGTAGTTTGGGGGTATGTAGGTATATATAGGAGGAAGGAGTACGTCGGTGGAGCAACATGGGCCCCACGAGGGTGGAGGGTGCGCCTGGGGGGTAGGCGCACCCCCCTACCTCGTGTCTTCCTGGTTGATTGCTTGACATAGGGTCCAAGTCCTCTGGATCATGTTCGTTCCGAATATCACGTTCCCGAAGGTTTCATTCCGTTTGGACTCCGTTTGATATTCTTTTTCTGCGAAACTCTGAAATAGGCAAAAAAACAGCAATTCTTGGCTGGGCCTCCGGTTAATAGGTTAGTCCCAAAAATAATATAAAAGTGTATAATAAAGCCCAATAATGCCCAAAACAGGATATAATAAAGCATGGAACAATCAAAAATTATAGATACTTTGGAGACGTATCAAACATCCCCAAGCTTAATTCCTGGTCGTCCTCGAGTAGGTAAATGATAAAAACAGAATTTTTGATGTGGAATGATACTTGGCATAATTTCAATGTAATTCTCTTAATTGTGGTATGAATATTCAGATCCGAAAGATTCAAGACAAAAGTTCAATATTGACATAGAAATAATAATACTTCGAGGATACTAACTAAGCAATTATGTCTCTTCAAAATAATATGGCTAAAGAAAGTTATCCCTACAAAATCATATAGCCTGGCTATGCTCCGTCTTCACCACACAAAGTATTTAAATCATGCACAACCCCAATGACAAGCCAAACAATTGTTTCATACTTTTGGTGTTCTCAAACTTTTTCAATCTTCACGCAATACATGAGCGTGAGCCATGGACATAGCACTATAGGTGGAATAGAATGGTGGTTGTGGAGAAGACAAAAAGGGAAGATAGTCTCACATAAACTAGGCGTATCAATGGGCTATGGAGATGCCCATTAATAGATATCAATGTGAGTGAGTAGGGATTGCCATGCAACGGATGCATTAGAGCTATAAGTATATGAAAGCTCAACAAAAAGAACTAAGTGGGTGTGCATCCAACTCGCTTGCTCACGAAGACCTAGGGCATTTTGAGGAAGCCCATCATTGGAATATACAAGCCAAGTTCTATAATGAAAAATTCCCACTAGTATATGAAAGTGATAACATGGGAGACTCTCTATCATGAAGATCATGGTGCTACTTTGAAGCACAAGTGTGGTAAAAGGATAGTAGCATTGTCCCTTCTCTCTTTTTCTCTCATTTTTTATTTGGGCCTTTTTTTATGTCCTCTTTTTTTTAGTCCGAAGTCTCATCCCGACTTGTGGGGGAATCATAGTCTCCATCGTCCTTTCCTCACTTGGGACAATGCTCTAAAAATGATGATCATCACACCTTTTTATTTACTTACAACTCAACAATTACAACTCAATACTTAGAACAAAATATGACTCTATGTGAATGCCTCCAGCGGTGTATCGGGATATGCAATGAATCAAGAGTGACGTGTATGAAAGAATTATGAACAGTGGCTTTGCCACAAATACAATGTCAACTACATGATCATGCGAAGCAATATGACAATGATGGAGTGTGTCGTAATAAATGGAACGGTGGTAAGTTGCATGGCAATATATCTCGGAATGGCTATGGAAATGCCATGATAGGTAGGTATGGTGGATGTTTTGAGGAAGGTATATGGTGGGTGTATGATACCGGCGAAAGGTGCGCGGTATTAGAGAGGCTAGCAATGGTGGAAGGGTGAGAGTGCGTATGATCCATGGACTCAACATTAGTCATAAAGAACTCATATACCTATTGCAAAAATCTACAAGTTATCAAAGCAAAGTATTACACGCATGCTCCTAGGGGGATAGATTGGTAGGAAAAGACCATCGCTCGTCCCCGACCACCACTCATAAGGAAGACACTCAATAAATAAATCATGCTCCGACTTCATCACATAACGGTTCACCATACGTGCATGCTACGGGAATCACAAACTTTAACACAAGTATTTCTCAAATTCACAACTACTCAACTAGCATGACTCTAATATCACCATCTCCATATCTCAAAACAATTATCAAGTATCAAACTTCTCATAGTATTCAACACACTCATAAGAAAATTTTATTATTAATCTTAAATGCCTAACATAATTAAAGCAATTTACCATGCTGTTTTGTAGGACTCTCAAAATAATCTAAGTGAATCGTGAGAGAACAATGGTTTCTATAAAAGAAATCCACCAACGTGCTCTAAAAGATATAAGTGAAGCACTAGAGCAAACACTATATAACTCAAAAGATATAAGTGAAGCACATAGAGTATTCTAACAATTTCCGAATCATGTGTGTCTCTCTAAAAAGGTGTGTACAACAAGGATTATTGTGTAAAACTAACAAATAAAGACTCAAATAATACAAGAAGCTCCAAGCAAAACACATATCATGTGGTAAATAAAAATATAGCTCCAAGTAAAGTTACCGACAGAAGTAGATGAAAGAGGGGATGCCTTCCGGGGCATCCCCAAGCTTTGGCTTTTAGGTGTCCTTATATTATCTTGGGGTTCCATGGGCATCACCAAGCTTAGGCTCTTGCCACTCCTTGTTCCATAATCCATCAAATCTTTACCCAAAACTTGAAAACTTCACAACACAAAACTTAAAGTAGAAAATCTCGTGAGCTCCGTTAGCGAAAGAAAACAAAACACCACTTCAAGGTACTGTAATTAACTCATTATTTATTTATATTGGTGGTAAACCTACTGTATTACAACTTCTCTATGGTTTATAAACTATTTTACTAGCCATAGATTCATCAAAATAAGCAAACAACACACGAAAAACAGAATCTGTCAAAAACAGAACAGTCTGTAGTAATCTGTAGCTAACGCAAGATCTGGAACCCCAAAAATTCTAAAATAAATTGCTGGACGTGTGTAAATTATCTATTAATCATCTGAAAAAATAATTAACTAAATAGCATTTTCCAAATAAAAATGGCAGCAATTCTCATGACCGCTAAAGTTTCTGTTTTTTACAGCAAGATTAAAAAGACTTTCCCCAAGTCTTCCCAACGGTTCTACTTGGCACAAACACTAATTAAACAAAAAAACACAACCAAAACAGAGGCTAGATAAATTATTTATTACTAACAGGAGCGAAAATCAAGGAATAAAAATAAAATTGGCTTGCCTCCCAACAAGTGCTATCGTTTAACGCCCTTAGCTAGGCATGAAAGCAAGGTAGGTCTAGGTATCTTTAGTTGGTAATTCTTTAATGAGACATCTATCACCTTTGGGAGTTTCTTTCCTTTTATCAATAATCAAACTTCTAGGCACAAAATCTAAAAAATCATTAGTAGCAAATGGTTCCTTAATGATAGTAAAAAGATTAGGGTGAATACTTATAGATTTGAGATCCGCAGTTTCTTTGCTAGAGGATTCACCCTTATTTTTAGGAACATACATAAGCTTGGCAATTTTAGTTGGAGGACTTGGGGAATTCTGTATGAAAGAAAAAGCGGTTCCCAAGTTGATAATGATACCCTCAAGTTTATCGATTCTAGTGGAATCATGATTTATTCTTTCATTAACTATGGGTTCCTTCTCCTTAATATTTTTCAAAGTGACTCCTACTTTAGATCCTTATTGAGTAATTTGGTTGTGGATCTTTTTATCGAAATTTTCAATTAACTCTATGGTAGCAACTTTGTTTTCAATAATTTCAAGTTTTTTGCATTACATGCTCCAAAGTTAACATAGTTCCATTAACCAAAAGAGGGGGTGAGCCAAACAAATATATCATAGCATTATAGGAATCAAAAGTGTGGTACCCAAGAAGTTCCCTCCGGTAATGGTATCAAGGACATATCTGTGCCAAGGAATAGCACCTACATAAAAATTGCGAAGAAGAATAGAAGTAGATTGCTTCCTGGTAGATCTATTTTGAGCATTGCAAATTCTATACCATGCGTCTTTTAGGTTTTCTCCTTCCCTTTGCTTAAAATTAAGAACTTCATTTTCGGGAGACAACGGAGAAGATAGGGGACTAGCCATAAAGACAAGCAAGCAAACCAACACACAAGCAAACAAGAAACGGGCAAAAAGAGGCGAATAGAGAAAGAGAGGGAGGATGGAGAGAGAGAGAGAGAGAGGGCGAATAAAACGACAAGGGTGAAGTGGGGGGAGAGGAAAACAAGAGGCAAATGGCAAATAATGTAATGCGGGAGATAAGGATTTGTGATGGGTACTTGGTATGTTGACTTTTGCATAGACTCCCGGCAACGGCGCCAAAAATCCTTCTTGCTACCTCTTGACCACTGCGTTGGTTTTCCCTTGAAGAGGAAAGGGTGATGCAGCAGAGCAGCGTAAGTATTTCCCTCAGTTTTTGAGAACCAAGGTATCAATCCAGTAGGAGGCCGCGCACGAGTCCCTCACACCTACACAAACAAATAAACTACTCGCAACCAACACGATAAAGGGGTGGTCAATCCCTTCATGGTCACCTACGAGAGTGAGATCTGATAGATATGATAAGATAATATTTTTGGTATTTTTATGATAAGGAGAAATAAATATGCAAGTAAAATAAATGGCAAAGGAAATAACTAAGTATTGGAAGATGAATATGATGGAAAATAGACCCGGGGGCCATAGGTTTCACTAGAGGCTTCTCTCAAGAGCATAAGTATTACGGTGGGTGAACAAATTACTGTTGAGCAATTGACAGAATTGAGCATAGTTATGAGAATATCTAGGTATGATCATGTATATAGGCATCACGTCCGAGACAAGTAGACCGACTCCTGCCTACATCTACTACTATTACTCCACACATCGACCGCTATCCAGCATGCATCTAGAGTATTAAGTTCAAGAGAACAGAGTAACGCTTTAAGCAAGATGACATGATTTAGAGGGATAAACTCATGCAATATGATATAAACCCCATCTTGTTATCCTCGATGGCAACAATACAATACATGCCTTGCTGCCTCTACTGTCATTGGGAAAGGACACCGCAAGATTGAACCCAAAGCTAAGCACTTCTCCCATTGCAAGAAAGATCAATCTAGTAGGCCAAACCAAACTGATAATTCAAAGAGACTTGCAAAGATAACCAATCATACATAAAAGAATTCAGAGAAGATTCAAATATTCTTCATAGATAAACTTGATCATAAACCCACAATTCATCGGTCTCAACAAACACACCGCAAAAGAAGATTACATCGAATAGATCTCCACAAGAGAGGGGGAGAACTTTGTATTGAGATCCAAAAAGAGAGAAGAAGCCATCTAGCTAATAAGTATGGACCCGTAGGTTTGAAGTAAACTACTCACACTTCATCGGAGAGGCTATGGTGTTGATGTAGAAGCCCTCCGTGATCGATACCCCCTCCGGCGGAGCTCTGGAAAAGGCCCCAAGATGGGATCTTGTGGATACAGAAAGTTACGGCGGTGGAATTAGGGTTTTGGCTCCGTATCTGGTAGTTTGGGGGTATGTAGGTATATATAGGAGGAAGGGGTATGTCAGTGGAGCAACGTGGGCCCCATGAGGGTGGAGGGCGTGCCTGGGGGCTAGGCATGCCCCCTTACCTCGTGCCTTCCTGGTTGATTGCTTGACGTAGGGTCCAAGTCCTCTGGATCTTGTTCGTTCCAAAAATCACGTTCCTGAAGGTTTCATTCCGTTTGGACTCTATTTGATATTCTTTTTCTGCAAAACTCTGAAATAGGCAAAAAATAGCAATTCTGGGCTGGGCCTCCTGTTAATAGGTTAGTCCCTAAAATAATATAGAAGTGCATAATAAATCCCAATAATGTCCAAAACAGGATATAATATAGCATGGAACAATCAAAAATTATAGATACGTTGGAGACGTATCACTCAATACCTAGTTCAATCTCGTTACCGGCAAGTCTCTTTACTCATTCCGTAATGCATCATCCCACAACTAACTCATTAGTCACATTGCTTGCAAGGCTTATAGTGATGTGCATTACCGAGGGGGCCCAAAGATACCTCTTCGACAATCGGAGTGACAAATCCTAATCTCGATCTATGCCAACTCAACAAGTACAATCGAAGACACCTGCAGAGCACCTTTATAATCACCCAGTTACGTTGTGACATTTGGTAGCACACAAGGTGTTCCTTCGGTAATCGGGAGTTGCATAATCTCATAGTCATAGGAACATGTATAAGTCATGAAGAAAGCAATAGCAGTAAACTAAAACGATCAAGTGCTAAGCTAACGGAATGGGTCAAGTCAATCACATCATTCTCCTAATGATGTGATCCCATTTATCAAATGACAACTCATGTCTATGGTTAGGAAACATAACCATCTTTGATTAACGAGCTAGTCAAGTAGAGGCATACTAGTGACACTCTGTTTGTCAATGTATTCACACATGTATTATGTTTTCGGTTAATACAATTACAGCATGAATAATAAACATTTATCATGAAATAAGGAAATAAATAATAACTTTATTATTGCCTCTAGGGCATATTTCCTTCAGTCTCCCACTTGCACTAGAGTCAATAATCTAGTTCACATCTTTATGTGATTAGTTCACATCTCCATGTGAATAATACCCAAAGGGTTTACTAAGAGTCAGTAATCTAGTTCACATTGCTATGTGATTAACACCCAAAGAGTGATCATGTTTTCCTTGTGAGAGAAGTTTAGTTTACGGGTCTGCAACATTCCGATCCGTATGTATTTCGCAAATTTCTATGTCTACAATGCTTTGCACGGAGCTACTCTAGCTAATCACTCCCACTTTCAATATGTATCCAGATCGAGACTTAGAGTCATCTAGATTGATGTAAAAAGCTTGCATCGACGTAAATCTTTACAACAAACTCTTTTATCACCTCCATTACCGAGAAATATTTCCTTATTCCTCTAAGGTTAATTTTGACTGCAGTCCAGTGATCCACTCCTGGATCACTATTGAACCCTCTTGCCAAACTTATGGTGAGGTACACAATAGGTCTGGTACACAGCATAGCATACCTTTTAGAACCTATGACTGAGGCATAGGGAATGACTTTTCATTCTCTTCCTATTTTCTGCCATGGTCGGGTTTTGAGTCTTTACTCAACTTCACACCTTACAACACAGGCAAGAACTCCTTCTTTGGTTGTTCCATTTTGAACTACTTCAAAATCTTGTCAAGGTATGTACTCATTGAAAATATATCAAGCGTCTTGATCTATCTCTATAGATCTTGATGCTCAATATGTAAGTAGCTTCACCAAGGTCTTTCTTTGAAAAACTCTTTTCAAACATTCCTTTATGATTTCCAGAAAATTCTACATTATTTCTGATCAACAATATGTCATTCACCTATACTTATCAGAAATGTTGTAGTGCTCCCACTCACTTTCTTGTAAATACAGGCTTCACTGCAAGTCTGTATAAAATCATATGCTTTGATCACTTTATCGAAGCATATATTCCAACTCTGGATGCTTGCACCAGTCCATAGATGGATCGCTGGAGCTTGCACACTTTGTTAGCACCTTTAGGACTGACAAAACTTTCTTGTTGTATCATATACAATTCTTCTTTAAGAAATCCATTAAGGAATGCAGTTTTGACATCCATTTGCCAGATTTCATAAAATGCGGCAACTGCTAACATGATTCAGACAGACTTTTGAGCATCGATACGAGTGAGAAACTCTCATCTTAGTCAACACCTTAAACTTGTCGAAAACATTTTTGTGACAATTCGAGCTTTGTAGATAGTAACACTACTATCAGCATCCGTCTTCCTCTTGAAGATCCATTTATTCTTAATGACTCACGGATCATCGGGCAAGTCAATCAAAGTCCATACTTTGTTCCCAAACATGGATCCCATCTCAAATTTCATGGCCTCAAGCCATTTCGCGGAATCTGGGCTCATCATCGCTTCCTCATAGTTCGTAGGTTCGTCATGGTCAAGTAACATGACATCCAGAATGGGATTACCGTACCACTCTAGTGCGGATCTCACTCTGGTTGACCTACGAGGTTTGGTAGTAACTTGATCTGAAGTTACATGATCATCATCATTAGCTTCCTCACTAATTGGTGTAGGAGTCACAGGAACAGATTTCTGTGATGAACTACTTTCCAATAAGGGAGAAGGTACAATTACCTCATCAAGTTCTACTTTCCTCCCACTCACTTCTTTCGAGAGAAACTCCTTCTCTAGAAAGGATCCATTCTTAGCAATGAATGTCTTGCCTTTGGATCTGTGATAGAAGGTGTACCCAACAGTTTATTTTGGGTATCCTATGAAGTCGCACTATTCCGATTTAGGTTCGAGCTTATCACTTTGAAACCTTTTCACATAAGCATCACAACCCCAAACTTTAAGGAATGACAGCTTTGGTTTCTTTCCAAACCATAGTTCATATGGTGTCATCTCAACGGATTTAGATGGTGCCCTATTTAACGTGAATGCAGTTGTCTCTAATGCATAACCCCAAAACGATAGTGGTAATCGGTAAGAAACATCATAGATTGCACCATATCTAATATAGTACGGTTACGATGTTCGGACACACCATTACGCTGTGGTGTTCCAGGTGGCGTGAGTTGTGAAACTATTCCGCATTGTTTCAAATGAAGACCAAACTCGTAACTCAAATATTCTCCTCCACGATCAGATCATAGAAACTTTATTTTCTTGTTACGATGATTTTCCACTTCACTCTGAAATTATTTGAACTTTTCAAATGTTTCAGATTTATGTTTCATCAAGAATATATACCCATATCTTACTCAAATCATCCGTGAAGGTCAGAAAATAACGATACCTGCCACGAGCCTCAACACTCATCGGGCTGCATACATCAGTATGTATTATTTCCAACAAGTCTGTTGCTCGCTCCATTGTTCCGGAGAATGGAGTCTTAGTCATCTTGCCCATGAGGCATGGTTCGCAAGCATCAACTGATTCATAATCAAGTGATTCCAAAAGCCCATCAGCATGGATTTTCTTTATGCGCTTTACACCAATATGACCTAAACGGCAGTGCCACAAATAAGTTGCACTATCATTATTAACTTTGTATCTTTTGGCTTCAATATTATGAATATCTGTATCACTATGATCGAGATTCAATAAACCATTCACCTTGGGTGAATGACCATTGGAGGTTTTATTCATGTAAACAGAACAACAATTATTCTCTGACTTTAAATGAATAACCGTATTGTAATAAACATGATCAAATCATATTCATGCTTAACGCAAACACCAAATAACATTTATTTAGGTTCAATACTAATCCCGAAAGTATAGGGAGTGTGCGATGATGATCATATCAATCTTGAAACCACTTCCAACACACATCGTCACTTCACCCTTAACTAGTCTCTGTTCATTCTGCAACTCTCGTTTCGAGTCACTAATCTTAGCAACTGAACTAGTATCAAATACTGAGGGGTTGCTATAAACACTAGTAAAGTACACATCAATAACATGAATATCAAATATACCTTTGTTCACTTTGCCATCCTTCTTATCCGCCAAATACTTGGGGAAGTTCTGCTTCCAGTGACCAGTCCCTTTGCAGTAGAAGCACTTAGTCTCAGGCTTAGGTCCAGACTTAGGCTTCTTCACTTGAGCAGCAACTTGCTTGTCGCTCTTCTTGAAGTTCCCCTTCTTCCCTTTGCCCTTTTCTTGAAACTAGTGGTCTTGTCAACCATCAACACTTGATGCTTTTCTTGATTTCTACCTTCGTCGATTTCAGCATCATGAAGAGCTTGGGAATCGTTTTCGTTATCCCTTGCATATTATAGTTCATCACGAAGTTCTAGTAACTTGGTGATAGTGACTAGAGAATTATGACAATCACTATCTTATCTGGAAGATTAACTCCCACTTGATTCAAGTGATTGTAGTACTCAGACATTCTGAGCACATGCTCACTAGCTGAGCTATTCTCCTCCATCTTGTAGGCAAAGTACTGTCAGAGAACTCCTACCTCTCGACACGGGCATGAGTATGAAATACCAATTTCAACTCTTAGAACATCTTATATGTTCCATGACATTTCAAAACATTTTTGAAGTCCCGGTTCTAAGTCGTAAAGCATGGTGCACTAAACTATCAAGTAGTCATCATACCGAGCTTTGCCAAATGTTCATAACATCTGCATCTGCTCCTACAATAGGTCTATCACCTAGCGGTGCATCAAGGACATAATTCTTCTGTGCAGCAATGAGGATAATCCAGATCACGGACCTAGTCCGCATCATTTCTACTATCATCTTTCAACATAGTTTTCTCTAGGAACATATCAAAAAATAAACGGGGAGCTACATCGCGAGCTATTGATCTACAACATTGTTATGCAAATACTATCAGGACTAAGTTCATGATAAATTAAGTTCAATTAATCATATTACTTAAGAACTCCCACTTAGATAGACATCCCTCTAGTCATCTAAATGATCACGTGATCCAAATCAACTAAACCATAACTGATCATCACGTGAAATGGAGTAGTTTTCAATGGTGAACATCACTATGTTGATCATATCTACTATATGATTAACGCTCGACCTTTCGGTCTCAGTGTTCCGAGGCCATATCTGTATATGCTAGGCTCGTCAAGTTTAACCCGAGTATTCTACGTGTGCAAAACTGGCTTGCACCCGTTGTATAAGAACATTGAGCTTATCACACCCGATCATCACATGGTGTCTCGGCACGACAAACTTTGGCAATGGTGCATACTCAGGGAGAATACTTCTACCTTGAAATTTAGTGAGAGATCATCTTATAATGCTACCGCTGAACTAAGAAAAATAAGATGCATAAAGGATAAACATGACATGCAATCAAAATATGTGACATGATATGGACATGATCATCTTATGCCTTTGATCTCCATCTCCAAAGTACCGTCATGATTTATATCGTCACCGGCACGACACCATGATCTCCATCATCATGATCTCTATCAATGTGTCATCACATGGTCGTCTCGCCAACTATTGCTTTTGCAACTATTGCTATCACATAGCGATAAAGTAAAGCAATTACATGGCACTTGCATCTTATGCAATAAAGAGACAACCATAAGGCTTCTGCCAGTTGCCGATAACTTTAACAAAACATGATCATCTCATACAACAATTTATATCTCATCACGTTTTGACCATATCACATCACAACATGCCCTGCAAAAACAAGTTAGATGTCCTCTACTTTGTTGTTGCAAGTTTTATGTGGCTGCTACGGGCTGAGGAAGAACCGTTCTTACCTACGCATCAAAACCACAATGATAGTTCGTCAAGTTAGTGTTGTTTTAACCTTCAACAAGGACCGGGTGTAGTCACACCTCGGTTCAACTAAAGTTGGAGAAACTGGCACCCGCCAGCCACCTATGTGCAAAGCACATCGGCAGAACCAGTCTCGCGTAATGTCGGTCTGGGCCGCTTCATCCAACAATACCGCCGAACCAAAGTATGACATGCTGGTAAGCAGTATGACTTGTATCGCCCACAACTCACTTGTGTTCTACTCGTGCATATAACATCTACGCATAAACCTGGCTCTGATGCCACTATTGGGTAACATAGTAATTTCAAAAATTTCCCTACGCACACGCAAGATCATGGTGATGCATAGCAACAAGAGGGAAGAGTATCATCCACGTACCCTCGTAGACCGTAAGCGGAAGCGTTATGAGAACGCGGTTGATGTAGTCGAACGTCTTCACGATCTGACCGATCCAAGTACCGAACGCACGACACCTTCGAGTTCAGCACACGTTCAGCTCGATGATGTCCCACAAACTCCGATCCAGCAGAGCTTCACGAGAGAGTTCCGTCAGCACGATGGCGTGATGACGATGATGATGTTGCTACCGATGCAGAGCTTCGCCTAAGCACCGCTACGATATGATCGAGGTGGATTATGGTGGAGGGGGGCACCGCACACGGCTAAGGGATCAATGATCAACTTGTGTGTCCTAGGGTGCCCCCTGCCCCATATATAAAGGAGCAAGGGGGGAGGCCGACCGACCCTCCTAGGGCGCGCCAGGAGGAGGAGTCCTCCTCCTAGTAGGAGTAGGACTCCCATTTCCTACTCCTACTAGGAGGAGGAAAAGAAGGGGGAAGGGGAGAAGGAAGGAGAGGGAGGAAAGGAGGAAAGGGGGGCTGGCCCCCTAGTCCAATTCGGTTTGGGCTAGGGGGCGCGCGCCCTGCCTCCTCTCTTCCACCACTTGGCCCATGAGGCCCAATACTTCCTCCTCGTATTCCCATAACTCCCTGGTACTCCGAAAAATACCCGAATCACTCGGAACCTTTCCGATGTCCGAATATAGTTGTCCAATATATCGATCTTTATGTATCGACCATTTTGAGACTCCTCGTCATGTCCCTGATCTCATCCGGGACTCCGAACTACCTTCGGTACATCAAATCACATAAACTCATAATACCGATCGTCACCGAACGTTAAGCATGCGGACCCTACGGGTTCGAGAACTATGTAGACATGACCGAGACATGTCTTCGGTCAATAACCAATAGCGGAACCTGGATGTTCATATTAGCTCCTACATATTCTACGAAGATCTTTTATCGGTCAAACCGCATAACAAAATATGTTGTCCCCTTTGTCATCGGTATGTTACTTGCCCGAGATTCGATCGTCGGTATCTCAATACCTAGTTCAATCTCGTTACCGGCAAGTCTCTTTACTCATTCCGTAATGCATCATCCCGCAACTAACTCATTAGTCACATTGCTTGCAAGGCTTATAGTGATGTGCATTACTAAGAGGGCCCAGAGATACCTCTCCGACAATCAGAGTGACAAATCCTAATCTCGATCTATGCCAACTCAACAAGTACAATCAGAGACACTTGTAGAGCACCTTTATAATCACCCAGTTACATTGTGACGTTTGGTAGCACACAAAGTGTTCTTCCGGTAATCGGGAGTTGCATAATCTCATACTCATAGGAACATGTATAAGTCATGAAGAAAGCAATAGCAGTAAACTAAAACGATCAAGTGCTAAGCTAACGGAATGGGTCAAGTCAATCACATGATTCTCCTACTGATGTGATCCCATTTATCAAATGACAACTCATGTCTATGGTTAGGAAACATAACCATCTTTGATTAACGAGCTAGTCAAGTAGAGGCATATTAGTGACACTATGTTTGTCTATGTATTCACACATGTATTATGTTTCTAGTTAATACAATTCTAGCATGAGTAATAAATATTTATCATGAAATAAGGAAATAAATAATAACTTTATTATTGCCTCTAGGGCATATTTCCTTCATAGATTACATAGTAATGATTCTAACACCCATGGAGTCTTGGTGCTGATCATGTTTTGCTCATGAGAGAGGCTTAGTCAACGGGTCTGCAACATTCAGATCCGTGTGTATTTTGCAAATCTCTATGTCTCCCTCCTTGACTTGACCGCGGATGGAATTGAGGCGTCTCTTGATGTACTTGGTTCTCTTATGAAATCTAGATTCCTTTGCCAAGGCAATTGTACCAGTATTGTCATAAAAGATTTTCATTGGACCCGATGCACTAGGTATGACACATAGATCGGATATGAACTCCTTCATCCATACTCCTTCTTTTGCTCCTTCCGAAGCAGCTATGTACTCCTCTTCACACGTAGATCCTACCACGACGCTTTGCTTGGAACTACACCAACTGACAGCTCCACCATTCAATATAAATATGTATCTGGTTTGTGACTTAGAGTCATCCGGAGCAGTGTCAAAACTTGCATCGACGTAACCATTTACGACGATCTCTTTGTCACCTCCATAAACGAGAAACATATCCTTAGTCCTTTTTAGGTATTTCAGGATGTTCTTGACCGCTGTCCAGTGATCCACTCCAGGATTACTTTGGTACCTCCCTGCTAAACTAATAGCAAGACACACATTAGGTCTGGTACACAGTATTGCATACATGATAGAACCTATGCTGAGGCATAGGGAATGACTTTCATTTTCTCTCTATCTTCTGCAGTGGTCGGGCATTGAGTCTGACTCAACTTCACACCTTCTAACACAGGCAAGAACCCTTTCTTTGCTTGATCCATTTTGAACTTCTTCAAAACTTTATCAAGTTATGTGCTTTGTGAAAGTCCAATTAAGCGTCTTGATCTATCTCTATAGATCTTGATGCCCAATATATAAACAGCTTCACCGAGGTCTTTCATAGAAAAATTCTTATTCAAGTATCCTTTTATGCTATTCAGAAATTTCATATCATTTCGAATCAACAATATGTCATCCACATATAATATCAGAAATGCTACAGAGCTCCCACTCACTTTCTTGTAAATACAGGCTTCTCCAAAAGTCTGTATAAAACCATATGCTTTGATCACACTATCAAAGCGTATATTCCAACTCCGAGAGGCTTGCACCAGTCCATAAATGGATCGCTGGAGCTTGCACACTTTGTTAGCAACTTTTGGATTGACAAAACCTTCTGGTTGCATCATATACAACTCTTCTTTAAGATATCCATTAAGAAATGCAGTTTTGACATCCATTTACCAAATTTCATATTGATAAAATGCGGCAATTGCTAACATGATTCAGATAGACTTAAGCATCGCTACGGGTGAGAAGGTCTCATCGCAGTCAACTCCTTGAACTTGTCGAAAACCTTTCGCAACAAGTCGAGCTTTGTAGGCAGTAACATTACCGTCAGCGTCAATCTTCTTCTTGAAGATCCATTTATTCTCTATGGCTTGCCGATCATCGGGCAAGTCAACCAAAGTCCATACTTTGTTCTCATACATGGATCCTGTGGGAGTCCTGGATTAGGGGGTCTCCGGACAGCCGGACTATCTCCATTGGCCGGACTGTTAGACTATGAAGATACAAGATTGAAGACTTCGTCTCGTGTCCGGATGGGACTCTACTTGGCGTGGAAGGCAAGCTAGGCAATACGTATATGGATATCTCCTCCTTTGTAACCGACCTTGTGTAATCCTAACCCTCTCCGGTGTCTATATAAACCGAAGGGTTTTAGTCCGTAGGACAACAATCACGACATACAATCATACCATAGGCTAGCTTCTAAGGTTTAGCCTCTCTGATCTCGTGGTAGATCTACTCTTGTAACACCCATATCATCAATATCAATCAAGCAGGACATAGGGTTTTACCTCCATCAAGAGGGCCCGAACCTGGGTAAAACTTCGTGTCCCTTGTCTCATGTTACCATCCGGCCTAGACGCATAGTTCGGGACCCCCTACCCGAGATCCGCCAGTTTTGACACCGACATTGGTGCTTTCATTGAGAGTTCCGCTGTGCCGTCGCCACCAAGAAGGATGTCTTGTCCCGTCTTTAAATACGACACTATCGCCGAGGGAGCCCTGGCTATCGGCCAAACTCTCCGGCTAGGTGGTTTTCTTATGAGCTCCTGTTCGGCCGCCGCGCCAACGATGACTTCTTGGGTCATCGAAAGCAATCTTCACGTCAACTCGGAACTCGCTGAGCAGTTAGATCCAATGGAGCTCTCTTCCCTGAACGAGCTCTTGGATCGCATCGCCGCCCTAGGAGTCGCTACAGACTACGGTCAGATTGGGCCTCAACCCGATCTGAGAGAAATTAACTCTCCCCAGGTCACCCATCACGTTGCAGTGGTGGAAGAACAATGCGGCAACCCTTCATCCATCTTAAGGACTAGCTACGTCCGGATTCTCGATCCCTCAAAGCTGGATACCCGCGGAGGGGAGGATGTCACTCAAAGCCTGAACCCAGAATCAGGCAGCGGGCTAGATTTACCGGAAAGCATCCAAGAATCCAAACTTTCGAGTTCGGAAACTCCTTGGCCATTGAGCCTTAGATTGGGTGAGGATTCGGATTCAATTCCACCCACCCACCCAAACATACGCGAGCTATCCCAAATTAGGCAAGAGCCCGAAGAAACAGTACACCATTACTGGGCCAGATTCCTCCTGGTCAAGAACAGGATAAAGGACTACCGCGAGGAAGACGCAATCTCATTCTTCTGCAATAATTGCACGGACAAGGGAATCCTCAACGCCATAAGTCGTCGCGAAATTACACGCTTTGCCGACTTGGTGTCGATAGTACGAAAGTACTGTGCGATGGAAAGCGCCTGGAAAACCAAAATAAAATTTTGGGATAATCCGGCCCTGAATACAAACCCAGTCCGAAATAAAAGGGTGCACTATCACAATACACCTGGGTTAACTACCAAAAAGCAAAAGCCCTCTACGGGGCAATGAACCGTACTGGAGGGATGGCTCAACAGACTCTGCAAAATTCATAGTACAGCGGATGCGACACCAACGCACAGCCTTAGAGCATGCTGGATACTCCGGCAGGTAGCCAAAAGTGGTGAGGATCTACTCCTCCCAAAAACCACAGAGCACCACCCCGAGGACAACAATACGGTCTTAACGGTCATTGAGACCTTCACGTCAAATAATAGAAGGAAGCGAACACTCCGCAGCACGTCCGAAATCTTCCACATAGCAGAAACAAATCCTTGGAGCGACACGGCTATTACCTTCAATGCCAGTGACGAACCTAAATTCCGAACAGCCCGAGTACCAGCCGCACAGGTCCTCAGTCCAATCGTGGACGGCTTTCGACTCACCAAGGTACTCATGGATGGCGGCAGCGGATTAAACCTCATTTATGAGGAAACTCTTCAAAAGATGGAAATAGACTGGAGCCGCATTAAGCAAAGCAGCACAACATTTAGAGGAATCATTCCCAGTCGGGAAGCGCGCTGCGCTGGAAAAATCACGCTAGACGTGGTATTCGGCACGCGGGATAATTACAGGTCTGAAGAAATTACATTCCAAGTGGCCCCATTCAGCAGCGGATACCACGCTCTATTAGGGCGGGAGGCGTTTACAATCTTCCAAGCCATACCCCATTATAGGTACATGAAGCTCAAAATGCCCGGGCCCAACGAAATCATCACTCTTGCTAGTGATCCGGACATAGCACTCCGTGCCAAAAATAAGACAGCTGCACTAGCCCTTGAGGCACTATCCGAAGCCCTAGCGGCTGAAGAACTAACTACGCTGCGTTCCACGGTGAACAGGGACGACGTGATACTCGATAAAAGATCCAAGTCCACCTCCTTTAAACCGGCGGACGAAATAGTCAAATTCTAAGTCCATCCAACGGACCCTACAAAAACAGCTTCCATCGGGGCACAATTAAACCCTGATGTCGACGCCGCACTGCGAGAATTCCTACGCGAGAACTGGGACATTTTTGCCTGGCACCCTTCAGACATGCCAGGAATCCCACGCAGGCTGGCCGAACACAGCCTGAATATCCTAAAAGGATTCAAGCCAGTCAAACAGGCTCTTCGACGTTTCTCCGAGCCTAAAAGACAAGCCATGGGAGAGGAACTAGCCAAGCTATTGGAGGCCGGATTCATCAGAGACATAAAACATCCGAACTGGCTAGCAAACCTGGTGATGGTACCAAAGAAGGACAAATCCTGGCTCTTGTGCGTCGATCTAAGGACCTCAATAAGGCCTGCCCAAAGGATCCCTTCCCCCTCCCCCGCATCGATCAAATCATCGATGCTACCGCATGACACGATTCGTTGTGTTTCCTCAACGCATACTCCGGCTACCATCAAGTCAAAATGGCAGAGCCAGACCAAGCCGCAACAGCATTCATCACACCATACGGCCCATTCTGCTTCAACACAATGCCCTTTGGGCTAAAAAAACGCCGGTGCAACATATCAGCGCATGATTCAGACATGCCTGGCAAACCAGATCGACAAAATAGTGGAGGCATACGTGGATGATGTGGTCGTTAAACCAAGCATGTCGAAACTCTAGTAGACGACTTGAGGCTCACATTCGACAACCTCCAAACATATGACATCAAGCTCAATCCAGAAAAATGCGTTTTCGGCGTACCAGTAGGAAAGCTCCTGGGATTCATTGTCTCCAGTAGAGGTATTGAAGCCAATCTGGCCAAAATTCGAGCGTTGTCACAGTTGGCTACCCCAACAGACCTCAAACAAACACAAAAATTAACTGGATGCATGGAGGCTCTAAGTCGCTTTATCTCCCACCTGGGAGAAAAGGCATTATCCCTTTATCGCCTCCTCCGGCGCACCGAACACTTCGAGTGGACGAGCGCCGCCACGGCCGGACTCAACGAAATAAAGGCCGTATTGGCAACAAACCCAGTCCTGGCCGCGCCAAACATTGGCGAACCAATGCTATTATACATTGCGGCAACTCATCAAGTAGTAAGCGCAGTGCTTGTCATTGAGTGAGAAGTGGACGGACACAAATTTCCCCTTCAAAAGCCGGTTTACTGCGTGTCCACTATTGTAGCGACCTGACCCGAATGGATCAAGTCTCTGTTCTTAAGTGTCATCCCTGGATCGGTATGCTGACACACAGAGTACTCGAGGATTTATAACAGAGGTAAATCACATGTCTAAGTAACGTAAATACTATTACCTCAATCCAAATAGCGGAAGTAACAACAAGGTTGTGGATTCCCATCAACACCAATGGCAAAGTTGAGTGTAGAAATCGTAACCCTAACGTATCACTTACTCGTCGTAAGAAAATCCTACAACATGAGACATTGCAGCCACAAAGGGTCAGTACATTGAATGTACTGGCAAATTCACACCATAGAGAGAAATGATGAACAATGGCTATCACTACATGCATATATGGCTGGTGGAAAAGCTCTATGGTTATAAGGTTTTTGCGAAAAGCCAATTTTTCCCTACTGCAAAGGGGACGAAAAATGCTCTGTCTCCAATCTCATAGATCCCTTTCCCTTAACTCCAATTCGTTTAACTCCTCGCAGAGGGGACGAAAAATGCTCTGTCTCCAATCTCATAGATTACCTCCTTGAGTTTTTGAGTCTGCATATCTCCTCTGCCTGGACTAAGCTACCTTCAGTCTATCTCAAATCAACTTAACATTCTCTTCTGACTCCTTGATCACATTTGGTCCAAACAACTGACGGTCTCCAACTTCATCCCACACACTCTTGGGGTATCACACATATCGAGACAAAACTCATATTCATTTTGTCCGAAATCCACTCGGTGGAGTATCCTTATCTTTTCCATGGGTCAACGGTTCTTATAGGGTACTACCACCCTTAAAATGCACAAATCTTCCATAGACCATATTTCTCATATCCTCAAAAATGGTCAAAATCCTTCTTCATAGAGTAACAACTCATAAAATCCATATCAGTACCAATGATGCTAAATTTATTCATTCTCAAATGATTACAATCTCTCGCTTTTCCATTACATGTCTCAACTCAACACCTCAATATAAAAGAAAATGTTCTCACTTCTACTACTCCATTACTTTTGTTGCAAACTCAACTATCTAGCACAAGTTTCCTTCTCCTCAGGGCATTCTCTGGCAAAGTGCCCTGCTCCATTACAACTAAAACATATTACTTCTGACAAGTCTCGAGGTTTCCTTTTTGGGCAACTGTTGAGGTAGTGCCCTGACTCCTTGCACCTGTAACAGGTGATATGACTCAGGTCCCTCCTGGGCTCCAATCGGTTTCTCTTCCTGGACTTTTCCATTCCAATCAGGGCTTCTATTTCCTGTGGGTCATATTCTACTTCCTCTGTCGGGAATTCTACTAGATCCCCGTTCAAACAATTTTGGGAGATGTGTCCTTCTTCTCCACATGAATAGCATGACTTGGTGTAGGGTTTAATTGGTTCTACTTTGGGTGTGTCCCCAACATCTTCCTTCATCACGGGTTCTTCTAAAATTTCCATAAGGGATCCTTTCTTTACTTCTTTCTTCTGATGTACGGTTCTTCGTACCATGGGGTAAATGTGACACTGAGTAGGATAGTGGGTAGTCCCTTCACACAAGAAACAAGTAATCTGCCTAGCTGGGCATTCTTCAACTGGGTGACTTCCTTCACAATTAGGGCATTCATCCTTGTGTTCTTTATGGGTGTGTCCTATTTCTCCACAAATCTTGCATGCACAAGGTTTCTTCATATCCTTTCCATAAGGCTTCAACTTCTCGGACACAAACCGAGACTTTGGCAGAGTCAACTCAAATTCTCTCCAAGTGGTTACTCCTTGCCATCCATTCGTGGTTTGGTACATCCTCCACCAAGTAGCAGCACCTCTTTCAAAGCACTGTAGAGCATGATGGGTCATATCATGTCCAACTATAGGGTTATTCTCCATGTGATCCTCCATGTTCTGAATCCATTGGTCCATCTCCAATTGACTGATCGGTCCAGAAAATATAAGCTCATCTTCATTCATCCTATATTGGGTCCATGGGTTTGGGGTGAGATAAGAGAGATAGAGAGGGATACACATAATGCAAACAACAGTTTTGAAAAGACAGATTTTTGTTATGGCTGTCGAAAAACATCAAACAAATGACAGCTCACAATCATCGCATCTAACGTAGGTATAGGACAGGGGTTTGGTCTTCTAAAGGTCAATAAATCTTCAAGGTCGTCTAAATCTACGAGTCTTGTTCATGCCTCCAATGGCTTCTTCCGATCATGCTTGTCTTTCTCAAGTTCTTTTGTCAGATCAACTCTGTTGACACGAAGTCTCTCGTCACGTCCTTTAATATTCTGGAGTTGTGTTCCAAACTTCTGGTTTCAACATCCTTCGCATGAACCATGTTTATACTGTCCTTCAGTTCCTGACAAATCTCTAGTATCTCGAGGTTGTAGCTCCTCCAGCTTGGCTACTTCAACTTCTGGGTCCTAAGTTCTTCACGAAATGCTCCTTGTCAAAATACGGCTTCTTGTAGCTCCATCTTATCTTCTTGATGTAACACTCCAGATCCTGGCGATACACCGGCTAAGGTTAAAACTTCATCTTACTAATAGGTGCTCTGTCAGCCTTCTTCCATCAAATCCATTCTGAAGAAATGCATCCTTAACTCAGCATGGTGACAATAGCATCAGCGGGCGATGACATCATGGATAACCATGTTTCTGCTCTTGTCATTCCCATGAGCTATCATTCCATAGTTGATATCTCCTGCCTTAGGTTTTTCTTTGACAAAACTTCGAGTTCTCATGCTCCTTGTTTCAGTCTTTCTCCGATACACCTTGATCTCGGGTATTGACAACTTCCATAGTCTGCCAAGTTCCATAAGGGTAGCCTTCCTAGGTCATACAAATCTGGGAATTCTTCAGAGCCTTCAAATTCTACTTGTCTTCGGTCTTCAACCATTGTATTTTCCATTTTTGAGATGCACGGAAAATACTCTTCATTCCGAAGTGGTCTTAGTTGTCCGATATCTTGTACTTCTTGGAGTGGTCTCATCAGTCGAATCTTTGTTTGGTCAAAAGGGAAAAGGGATATGGTCTCACTAAAAGGGAATTTTTGAATAAGCTCAGAAGAGAAGAGAGGTAAAAGATCTTTTTGAAAGGGAAAGTTGTAGAGAAAAATCTTTGCTATGGACTTGCCAGTTTCTAGGGTCACGTCCTACAGTCAACATGTGCTCTGATACCATCTTGTAGTGACCCGACCCAAATGGATCAAGTCTCTGTGCTTAAGTGTCATCCCTGGATTGGTATGCTGACACACACAGTACTCGAGGATTTATAACAAAGGTAAATCACATGTCTAAGTAACGTAAATACTATTACCTCAATCCAAATAGCGGAAGTAACAACAAGGTTGTGGATTCCCATCAACACCAACGGCAAAGTTGAGTGTAGAAATCGTAACCCTAACGTATCACTTACTCGTCGTAAGAAAATCCTGCAACATGAGACGTTGCAGCCACAAAGGGTCATTACATTGAATGTACTGGCAAATTCACACCATAGAGAGAAATCATGAACAATGGCTATCACTACATGCATATATGGCTGGTGGAAAAGCTCTGTGGTTATAAGGTTTTTACGAAAAGCCAATTTTTCCCTACTGCAAAGGAATAAATTTTATTTAACTATCATGGTGGTTGTTAAACATTGAGAATGGTTGACAGCATTCTCAATCCCAATTAAGCATCATCATTAAAACCCAACAATATTCATTTAAAGTAACGTGATGAGATTCACATGATAATCCAGGTACTAGATACTCAAGACATCCATAACCGGGGACACGGCTAATCATGATTAGTTTATACACTCTGCAGAGGTTTGCACACTTTTCCCCACAAGACTCGATCGCCTCCGTTGGATTTCTCGCACTACACGGTGTTTGAGAAACGGATGACCGAGACATAGTCTTTCAGAAGCGCTAGCACCTTATGATGGATAGAACGTTACACCTACTTTCCCCTACATCTGCTAGTCTACCCTGTAAGAGTTCGCACAACTTAATCAACTATGCTAGAGCCCATAATAGCTTGTGGCTGCACACGGAGTTTCCAGTATGAAAAATCTCATGATCCCGTCGAGCCTGGGTGGCGGTCCATAAAAAAACAGGCAATCCTGGTCTACCCAGGTGCCTAGACAGGCAATCCTGGAATACCCAGGTGCCTCAATCCACCCAGATGTGTGTTTAAGTTGCCACCTTAAGTAAACCATTAATTAACAATCTCACATCTGTCATGAATACTCTCAAAACCCAATCCATGTCTACGATCATAGCATGGCAATGTAAGCATAATGTAATAGTAACTCCCAAGGGTTTGATAATAAACAGGTAATAGGTACTACCTCATCAACTACTTCCCAATACCCACATGTTATCAATCCTACTCATGCAATGTTTGAGGGTGAAACTAATGCATAAAAACTAGGTATGAAAGGGATATGATCAAAGTGTGAACTTGCCTGCAATATTGATGAAGATGATTCACACTCAAAACTCTTGATAGATCTACTCGTCACACTTCGGTCAATCTATCGTAAGCAAGCAATAGTAACCACACATAAGCAATCACTCAAAAGATCAGAAAGATCGAAGAAGACGGTTCAGAAAACTTCAAAACCAAGCAAATAACTCTTGCAACATAAAACAATTTCTAACCGTACCAAAATTATGTGAATTTGGCCTTATCAGAAAGTTTAGGTCAAGAGCTTTGATTTGCAAAAAGAATCAACTGAAACGGAGCTACGAAACTCAAGTTATGATCAAACAAAGTTTGAATTCAAATCTAATGTAATTCAAATTTTAAAATTTCAAAAACATGTTTGAGTTGGATTACTTGATAGAGGAGATCGTAACGAAGACGTGAGCATTGGTTTCGTTGGATTTGGGCAAACGAGTGAAAAGTTACGAAGGTTTGAAAAGTAGGGGCCAAACGGTAAAGAAACTAATCACGAATAGGTCCCTGACTAAACTAACAGAAAAAGAAAAGACTAAATAATGAACGTTCGTTTATCAGATCTAAACAGTGGACGTTTGCTGTTTAATAAAACCCAAAAAAACAGATCTAGTCTAGGGTTTTAAGAAAATCGAATTTAAAAGAAAAATCGGATCGGTTTTTCTCGGGTTATACCGGTTCGGGAGGGGAAAACCGGTGGCGGCGGTGGCGGTGTTCTTCGGCGAGCGGGGCAAGGCGAGACGGCGGCTCCGGCACGGCAGTAGGCGACGGCGGGCGGCGACGCGATGCGGTGACGAGGGTGCGGCGTGGTGCAGCAGGCGGCGGCGCTAGCGGGCGGCGGTGCGGTAAGGGGGCGGCTGCGGCGGCGCGAGATGCGGGCGAGGGCGGCGGCGCGGCAGGAAGGAGGAGCGGCCGGGGCGATCGGACCTCGGCTTTTAAAGGCCGGGGCGACGCTGCTTGGGGCAGGGGGAAAGGAGGCGGCGGCGTGCCCGGCTTGGACACGGCGGCGGCAAGGCGGAACCGCTCGGGACTCTGTCCTGAGCTCGAAGACGGAGGCGACGCGCGGTTGGGCTGGGCTTTGGCCTGGCCCGGATGGAGCTGGGCCGGCCCAGTCGGCAAGAAGCAAGTTTTTTTTCACACACAACAAAATAATAAAAGGAAAAATAAACAAAAATATTAAATATGCATATAATATATCAAAATTTTCAGAAAAAGATTTTCTATAACATGGACTTTTTTATAATGCCAAATAAAATCCACACAAATTCAGATAATTTAAAGAGTGCTACTGGTCTAATAAAATCCAATAAAAATCATTTTAAAATACCAAAATGATTTCAAATTTATTTTTCTCCAATTTTCTGATGTAGGGAATCATGTTACCCTATTTCCTGTATATTTTATTTTTGGAGAAAAATAATTTGAATAAAATCCAAATAACTCCAAATTGAAAAATAATTCCAAAAGACTTTGAATTTGATCCTTTGAAACTCCCCACTCATATTTCATATAATTTGAAGAAGTCATTTTATCTCCTCTCGTGAAAATTAGGTTGCATAAAGTTTCAGAATTGGAAATATTTTCCAAATGAAATTCAAATATTTTCATCACCCCTTGTCATTTAAATAAATGGAAGAAGTCATGTCATCTTCTCTCTAGGGTTTTGTATTTGAAAAGAATTTAAATTCACGAAGATCATAAATGAAAGTTTGGGAAAGTCCTTTTATTCCCTCTCATTTAACTTTCAAAAAGGTTTCGAATTTCACTCAATTTCACACAATCAATCAAACAATCAATCAAATCTATCTATTTATTATAACATTCCAAAATTTAGAATTTTGGGATGTTACAACTGTCCTTACTCCATGCAAATCACGGTACCCGCATTATCAAAAGATAGCGTATGCGGTATTCATGGCATCCTGGAAGCTGTGACACTGCTTTTAAGAGTGTTCGATAACGGTGGCCTTGAAAGTACCACTTAACGATATTATAAACAACCGCGACGCGACGGGCCGAATTGCCAAATGGGCCATTGAGCTCCTCCCATTCGACATAACTTACAAGCCACGGTGAGCTATTAAATCGCAAGTTTTCGCTGACTTCGTCGCTGAATGGACGGAAGCCTAACTCCCCAAAGAGTACGACACATATTCAAACTGGATCATGCACTTCGACGGCTCCAAAATGTTGGCTGGTCTGGGGGCTGGCGTCATTTTGACATCCCCAACAGGAGACACCATTCAATACGTATTACAGATAATGTATACGGACTCCAACAACGTAGCCGAATATGAGGCCCTTCTACATGGTCTCCAGATGGTAGTATCCATGGGCATTCAATGCCTAGAGGTGCGCGGGGATTCAAACCTCGCGATATCCCAAATAAATGGAGACTTTGATGCCAAGGATCCAAAAATGGACGCTTATCGCAATGCCATCCTAAAAATGTCAGCTCGGTTCGAAGGGCTCGAATTTCACCATGTGGCCCGGGAAAACAATCAGGCGGCGGATATCCTCGCCCGCATTGGCGCCAAACGCGACGCGGTCCCTCCCAACATTTTTCTGGAAAGGCTTCCATATCATGGTAAGGGGACACCAGTAACAATAGTCCGGACCTGGCCAAAATACCCGATACCAAACTCTCTAACACAATCGGAGGCTCCACCACCGAAATAACACAATCAGCCGACGAAATAATGGCCATTATTGCCCCGTGGACAGAACCATTCCTGGCGTACTTAACTAGACAGGAACTCCTGGAGGACCAAAATGAGGCACGCTGCATAGTGCGGCGATCAAAGGCCTACAGGGTCCACGAGGGAGAATTGTACAAAAAAAGCGCTACCGGAGTCCTTCGACGGTGCATCTCCGAAGAGGAAGGACGGAACCTTTTGGCATAAATTCATGCCGGACTCGGCGGTCATCACGCCGCAGCTCGGGCTCTTGTGAGCAAGGCCTTCCATACAGGATTCTATTGGCCAACGGCCCGGGCAGACGCACAGGACTTAGTCCAGCATTGCGCCGGTTGCCAGCTCTTTGCAAATCAAAGCCATATGCCACCCACCGCCCTCCGAACAATCCCCATTACATGGCCCTTTGCGGTCTGGAGGCTTGACATGGTTGGACCCCTTAAAGGTGGAACCCACAAGAAAAAATACTTATTGGTCATGGTGGATAAATTCACCAAATGGATAGAGGCCAAACCGGTTAAAACAGCCGAATCCGGACCGGTGATAGATTTCATATCCGGGGTTGTACATCGCTACGGCGTCCCCCACAGCATCATCACTGATAACGGTAGGAACTTCACGGCCGACGAGGTAAAACTCTGGTGTAGCAAAATGGGCATCAAGCTCTATTATGCTTCAGTCTACCACCCACAAACCAACGGTCAAGTAGAACAAGAAAATGGTCTTATAATGAGCGGCATTAAACCCAGACTAGTGTGCTCCTTAACAGAGTCTGACATGCACTGGGTAGAGGAGCTCGACTCCATACTCTGGGGGCTGCGGACCACGCCGAATTGTAGTACCGGATACACACCATTTTTCATGGTGTACGGCGCAGAGGCAGTCTTGCCCTGTGACATAATTCATGACTCACCTCGAGTGCGCATGTACGAAGAAAGAGAAGCCGAGCTCGATCGGCAGGACTGTCTGGACACCTTGGAGGAAGAGCGCGACATAGCCAAAGCCCGTTCCGCATTTTACCAGCAATAGGCTCGCAGATACCAAAGCAGAGAAGTACGAGCCAAAACTTATAACATTGGAGAACTAGTTCTCCGGCTGCCGGATAAGAAAAAGAACAAGCTAGAGCCCAAATGGGAAGGTCCCTTCATCATCGACCAAGTTCTGACCGGCGGAGCGTACCGACTGCGGGATGCATCGACTAGTCGACTCGAGCCGAACCCATGGAACGCAGCCAGGCTCTGAAGATTCTACACCTAGCACCGGACTTTATGTTAGTCCCCTTCCTTTGTCCATTTTCTGCATATGCGTCATCTATCTTGTTTCCCTTTCTTTCTTTTATTCCTCTAGGCCTTCAAGGGTCACCTTGTGCCTCACTTGTACATAACAGATGTGCTAGCCGCACTCTCTACACCTGGGGGCTTCTTTCACAGAAGCTTAAATTATTTACCTAGGCATCACGCCCAACACATGCGTTATACTTCCGCATGTACCTTTTTTTCACCATTATATGCATCGATATGACTTCAGTTTTGGCCAAGCTGGGTTGCCTGGCTCTTGTATTTATGCCCTACGTTCCCGTTAATTCGGCTAGGGCATAAGGGGAGCACCTCTGCGATTGTTACCGCCGGGTCAGCCGGACGTGCACCTCAGGTTGGGTGAAGCCTAAAGCTAGCATTCTTAAGAGAATATTCGGTCGGTGAACAAAAGATGACTTTTATTTATTATCCATATCTGCCCCCAGATGTTTTTTCCGCGCCTCTCATCACAGGCCGGACATGCACTATAGGGCATGCCTCCCAGGGAAAGGAACCCTTAACGGAACTATTCTCTCTGGAAGATGTTTCTTACTACCCATGTAATATAACATAACTAGCTGGGCACTTGTCTGATAAAGCACTAATGACCCCGACGCCTGGTCTCCACGCATGCCCCGGTTCTTACATAACCGCGAGGGTATTCGGATACACTCCGGACTGTCGGGTCCCGAGGTTGAAGCGAAAAGGTCCGCCATGACAAACGATCTACAATCCAGCTAGAAGACATCATACATGTCACTTTAAAATTACATAGTCAATTTGACTAGTTGAATTCCTCCTCAATGCCATCTAATAGGCTGTCTAGTCTACAGTCATGTTGGGAATACTTTGCAGCCAATTCTACTTGGTCATACACTAAATTCACAGGGATCTCCTTGCCGTCAGGCCCCACAGGTCCGACTTCGGCCATGTGGTTCGGGTCAGCCTTCGTGTACCGTGTCTTCACCATTGCCCAAGCCTCCCTGGCGCCCTGATGGCAGGCCAATATCTTCCATAATCGAAAACGCCGCCGTGCTCCCTTTAGCTTTTCTACAAGCTCTCCAAAGCCTTCGGGCATGGAGACGGACGGCCACAAGGCCTGGGCAATGCCTCGCATCACCTGCCGAACTCGTTCGTGCAACTGTGCGAGCTCGGGAAGAAGATCACCCGTCGAACTAGGCATCTCCTCGGCAGGACGTTCTGTTAGCATACCTACAGACATAACTCTGTCAGCCAGCTTCCTCGTTGAACTCTTTTTCAAAGTTCGTTCAAGCACTTACTAAATATGCCGTGTCGAAGCCGCCGATTCTCCTTAACAGAGTCCGACAGTTGGGCACGAACATCTTTTAGTTCCACGCCTAGCTTGGTGTTGGCATCTTGAAGATCATTCTTCTCCTGCCTCACCCTCGTTAGCACGCTCTCACCAGCCTTTAGCTGACGTATGATCTGCTGCTTATCCTAATTCACTCCAGTGTCATTTGCAATTTTATCGTCAGATTTGAATATAAAGCCGCACTCTAATATGATACTTATGATTTGACGGATATGTTACCAGCGGGGGTCTTTTTGGGCTCCCCTGCGGCGGACAGTGCGGCCTGAAGTTGGGCTTTGCACTCTTCCAGCTCCTGGGATAGTTGAGTATTCTTTTCTGTAAGAACCTACATAACAAATGATCCTTAAATCAGTTATCCTAACTGTTTAAAGTCTCAGGGGCTACTGATATATATAATCATCAAATTTTCTCACCCGTATGTCTTTTACATACTGCTCCGTGGCTCTGGATAGACCATTTTGAGCGGCACAGAGGTGTGCATCTCCCGAGTTGAAGGCATCCAAAGCCTCTTGGGAGAAACAAGCGTCACGAAGAACAGTCCGGCGACGCCTATGGTTCATGGCACTTTCCACCTCAGAATGGGTGGCGGACAGTCTATCTGTATCCTCTATCCGAGGAGCACTCGGTGCACGCCTTGTACTCGTTCCCACCCTCGAGTCCGGCCTTGGAGCCTGGCTTGTGGAGGCGCGGTTGGTAGCCTCTCCGGGTATAGTCCAGCGAGCGCTCTTTCTCCTCAAAAGAAGGCTTGGGCGTTAATATGCCTCTATAAATAATGTCTTGCAATAAAGATGGCACGCTATACCGCTGCGCCGGTGCCTCGATCCGGACTGCGGATCTTTTTAGCCTGCCTGGCCCAGCGGCCCCTTGCTGGCTAGTTGCCACAGGCTCGGCCTTCTGCCCCGAGGACCTCCCCTGCAAAACACGGCTGTTATACGGCAATAAAAAAGAGCACAAGGACGGATCCCTTGTTAAATGATGGGACTTCGGTCTCAGTCACCTGTGAGGCTGGAACTAGCCCAGGGTAATCGGCCGTAATGGCCACCAAGGTATTGCCGTTACTCCCTTGGTAAAATACCCCGTCGATCAGCTCCACGGGTATGTCCGGATCCTCCTGGGAGGCCGGGTCAAGGGATCGACCAGGGTCCTCAGGCTGTGGAGGAGGGCTGGTTATCTCCTTTACTTCCTGGCGCAGCTCCTGCAATGAAATTGCTAGAGTGAATACTTAAACTACGGGAATATGAAACGGATGGGCAAGAAAAAATCTCCGCTTACCCAGCTCGGAGGATTGTACATGGAGAATCCGCCCTGCGGGTTGACACGAAGGAACTCCTCCTCTTCTCCCTTGTACAAAGTGGGCAAGATCTTTGTTAAGTCCGCAACCGATCCCGGCCCTTTGCGGCCGTGGCGGGTGGCGTCATCCTCCCCGTTGAAGTCCCACATGGGGTGGCCTCTATACTGGAGCGGCTTCACCCCCCGCATAATGCATATAGCCATGACCTCGATCATGGTCAATCTGGATCGAGCTAAAGAGCTTATCCGGCTCATCAGATAAAGAATGTCCCGATCGTCTTCCTCCATGGGGCTTCGTGGACGTCAACTCTGGCGCTTCTTCAAAGGGGCGTTGTCAAACTCAGGAAGGCTGATCCCAATAGGGTCTGGAAGGGGGACATCTTCTATATAAAACCATTCTGAAGGCCAGTCTTCGGACGTCTTCTTCGGGGTCCCAGATAGGTATCCGGTCCCAGCAATACGCCACACTTCGGCTCCGCCCACTTGATATATTGATCCCTTCTTAGAACGGGGCACAAGGCAGAACAGCTTCTTCCACAAAGTGAAATGAGCCTCACAACCCAAAAATAACTCGCAAAGGGCTACGAATCCCACGATATGCAGCAGGGAGGCAGGCGTAAGGTTGTGTAGCTGGAGGCCATAGAACTCCAGAAGCCCCCGGAGAAACAGATGGATTGGGAATCCGAGCCCTCTTACCAGATAAGAGACAAGGCATACCCGCTCTCCCTTGGAGGGATTGGGACGGCTCTCCGCTTGGTCTCCGCCATTATAGGTGGCAATCCCGGCTCGAACCAGGACCAGGTACGCTGGGGAAGGAATCCCTTGGACTGAAGCATCACCAATTTGCTATGCGGGATGGAACATCTCTCCCAATCTCCAGGCTTGGAACTAGGGGTGCAAGAGGAGGAGCTGCGTCGACCGTCCATGGTGGAATGGATCTCTGTCGGGCACGCTCTGATGAAGACTCGGCAGGGGAGGATGATGTGATTTGGATCTGAATCCTCGTCTTTTTAAATAGGCGTCTCATTTACATAGCTAGGGGGTAAATGTGAAAACACCCTGGCTCTTCACATTCGCTCGACACGTGGAAGGTGGCCATTATTGGGCGTAGAAGCCAAGAAGTACGAACCATCACAAGGAACCGGACATTATTTCGACAGGTACACAGAATTTGAAGAGGAACCCGCCTTGCAATGCCGGAGATAATACTGCGCGCCGGACTCGTCGTCATTGAAGCCTGGTTCGGGGGCTACTGTGGGAGTCCTGGATTATGGGGTCTCCGGACAGCCGGACTATCTCCATTGGCCGGACTGTTAGACTATGAAGATACAAGATTGAAGACTTCGTCTCGTGTCCGGATGGGACTCTACTTGGCGTGGAAGGCAAGCTAGGCAATACGTATATGGATATCTCCTCCTTTGTAACTGACCTTGTGTAACCCTAACCCTCTCCAGTGTCTATATAAACCGAAGGGTTTTAGTCCGTAGGACAACAATCACAACATACAATCATACCATAGGCTAGCTTCTAGGGTTTAGCCTCTCTTATCTCGTGGTAGATCTACTCTTGTAACACCCATATCATCAATATCAATCAAGCAGGACGTAGGGTTTTACCTCCATCAAGAGGGCCCGAACCTGGGTAAAACTTCGTGTCCCTTGTCTCCTATTACTATCCAGCCTAGACGCACAGTTCGGGACCCCCTACCCGAGATCCGCCGGTTTTGACACTGACAGATCCCATCTTAGATTTCATGGCCTCAAGCCATTTCACAGAATCTGGGCTCATTATCGCTTCCTCATAGTTCGTAGTTTCATCATGGTCAAGTAACATGACCTCCAAAATAGGATTACCGTACCACTCTGGTGCAGATCTTACTCTGGTTGACCTACGGGGTTCGGTAGTAACTTGATCAGAAGTTTCATGATCATCATGATTAGCTTCCTCACTAATTGGTGTAGGAATCACTGGAACTGATTTCTGTGATGAACTACTTTCCAATAAGGGAGAAGGTACAATTACCTCATCAAGTTCTACTTTCCTCCCACTCGCTTCTTTCAAGAGAAACTCCTTCTCTAGAAAGGATCCATTCTTAGCAACGAATATCTTGCCTTCGGATCTGTGATTGAAGGTGTACCCAACAGTCTCCTTTGGGTATCCTATGAAGACACATTTCTCCGATTTGGGTTCGAGCTTATCAGGTTGAAGATTTTTCACATAAGCATCGCAGCCCCAAACTTTAAGAAACGACAACTTTGGTTTCTTGCCAAACCACAGTTCATATGGTGCCGTCTCAATGGATTTAGATGGTGCCCTATTTAACATGAATGCAGCCGTCTCTAAAGCATAACCCCAAAACGATAGCGGTAAATCAGTAAGAGACATCATAGATCGCACCATATCTAATAAAGTACGATTACGACGTTCGGACACACCATTACGCTGTGGTGTTCCAGGTGGCGTGAGTTGTGAAACTATTCAACATTGTTTCAAATGAAGACCAAAATCGTAACTAAAATATTCACCTCCACGATCAGATCGTAGAAACTTAATTTTCTTGTTACGATGATTTTCTACTTCACTCTAAAATTCTTTGAACTTTTCAAATGTTTCAGACTTATGTTTCATCAGGTAGATATACCCATATCTGCTTAAATAATCTGCGAAGGTCAGAAAATAATGATACCCGCTGCGAGCCTCAACACTTATTGGACCACATACATCAGTATGTATTATTTCCAATAAGTCTGTTGCTCGCTCCATTGTTCCGGAGAACGGAGTCTTAGTCACCTTGCCCATGAGGCATGGTTTGCAAGCATCAAGTGATTCCAAAAGCCCATCAGCATGGAGTTTCTTCATGCGCTTTCACTACAAAAAAATACACTTCTGTGATGATACGTGTTTGTCACAGTAGCTCGCTTTTTTTGTCATGCATGTACATCCATGACAAATTTATGACAGAATAAGATAGTCATACCTGTGCTGTCGTAGAAGTGTTCCATGACATTACCAAAATTATCATCACAGAAGTGTCCACTTCCATGACGATAAATCGCGTGTCATAGAAGTGCTTTCGTCAAGGGTGACCGACACGTGGCATCCACCGTAACAGAACGCCGTTAAGCTATCGGGTCGGGTTTTGGATCCGATAACCCGTTAACAGCCCCGACTAATGGGGATTTTCCACGTGTAAAATCATCATTGGCTAGAGGAAACACGTGTCGGCTCATCGTCAGGACAGATGTCATCCACTCACTGGACAGAATGCGCCTATGATACGTCGACACGTGGCACGGCCCAACAAGTTTAAATGGGCCGGCCCACCTAAAGGCCCACAAGATTTTGTGGACCATAATGGGCCGGCCCAGCTAAAGGCCCACGAGATTTTGTGGACCATAATGGGCTGGCCCAGCTAAAGGTCCACAAGATTTCACGGGCCATAATGGGCCAGCCCAGGTAAAGGCCCACAAGATTTTCGTGTGCCATAATAGGCTGGCCCAGGTAAAGGCCCACAAAATTCTTGCAGATCATAAGGGGTCGGCCCAGCTAAAGGCCCACGAGATTTCGCCGACATTAATGGGCTGGCCCAGCTGTAGGCCCACAATATTTTGAGGACCCTAGTAGGCCGGCCCGTTAACTGGCTGCCATGTTTTGGGCCAAATGCCGGCCCATATTTGATCCAGTCTATTAATGGCCTGCCACGCTCCGGGCCTAATAGTGGCCCATATGAGATCCGGCCCATTAAAAGCCTACCACGTTCTGGGCCAAATTACGGCCTAGATCAGGTCTGGCCCTTTAAGAGGTTTTGGACCTAATTATGGCCCATATCGGATTCGGCCCGTCAACTGGACACTACGCTTTTGGGCCCACTTGCTAAAGGCCCACTTAGTAATTCGGCCTGATATTAGTTTTGGCCTGTTAAGGGCCCGTTTAAGATTTCGGCCCTATATTAATTTCAGCCTGTTAAAAGCCCGTCATATAGTTGAGCCTAACTACGGCCCGGTTTGCATCTGGCCTGCTCGCAGCCGATATCTGATTGGGCCAAACAAGGACCGAGACAATTTTTCGGCCTGTTAAAAGCCCGTGATTTGATTCGCACAATCATGGGTCGGGGTTCATTTTGGGCTGCTGCCTGCCCATGAGCTGATCGGCACGTTTCAGGCCCAACCTACATCGTGATTGCATGACGGCCCGATTATGTACCGTAATTTTATGGTTTGGCCGGTTTACTGCGAAGACAAGATATATATACAGTAAAATAACTGCAGCATCGTGAATAAGAAAAAACCTATACTATACAATAAAGAAATTATGGCATATTACATCCACTAGGCATCAAAGTTCGCCACTATGATAATAAAGCACAAGCAGACAGCAGATTACATACACTGGGCATCAAAGATCGCCACCAGTGCAAATAAACACGCCGATAAAATAATATACAAAACCGACAGCACTTCAATAGAGTTCAAGAAAGGTTAGCCCTGCTGGGGAGCTGTAGCGCAAGCAACTGAGCGAGATGATGAGACTGCGCTTGTTCAACACTTATATCTTCCTCACTCTGAAAGATAAACAAGCATACAGATGACAGGTTTTGCACATAAAAGTATCAATGCTGACAATTCATCACATTTCTTACTGACGAATAAAGTGACACAGTTTAAATTTGCATTAACACAATATGGTATTGTTCAGGTCAAGACATGGTAGGAAATGACATTGTGAAGGAGTTGGCAGCTTCACGACACCACTGGATTACAGATCAAGAACTCATAAGTATCAATGGTTAGTGTACTGTCAATTTATACCATTTCAGATTGGCAAATAAAGAGATGGTTTAAATAATAGTAGAATGATATGACATTGTTCATAGTTAAGACATTGCAGAATATGACATTGTGCTATGGTGGGTAGGTTCACCACACCACAGGATTACGGATGAAGAACAGAAGCATACATGCAGTGCAAAAGAAGATCACTTGCTCTGTATAGTTTAATTTACATGGTATGAAGAAGGAAGTTGGTTGTACAACTGAAAACTTAAATTGAGAAAGGACAAACTTTTGTTTATGAACTACATAATAAACTTTAAACAAGCAATTTGATGCAAACACCAAAAATAAATAGTTGTTGCAGTCATGCCTAACCAAATATATACAACAAAGTTTGAAGGCTTGAGATGGACAAACTTACATTATTGGTGAAGACAAGCTCTATAAAGGCCTTGTCCATGCTGATGGGGGGGCAATTCAAGAAGTTTACCACAGAATCTTCTTCAAAAGCATTGCCTTTATTCTATATTTTGTTAAGAGTAAATATAGATGTGATAATATACGAAAAAATGGAGAATATTTAAGATAAGATGAAGAGTGATGCTACATAACCAAGTAGCTATAAATGTAAGTGCAGCGATACAGGCAAAAGGTACCGCCAAGAGCAATGCACAGCTAAACTTCTTCAGTACCAACCTTATGGTAAGAGTAAATATAGATCTGATGTGTAGAAAATGGAGGGCAAAGGAAAATAAGCTGTAGAGTGATGGTACATGAACAACTACCTGTCATTATAAGTACACTGATAAAGGACAGCATGTACTTACAAGAACAATGCAGAGCTAAAAAACATTGGCATTGGATATATTCTACACTAATGTAACCATTCATACAGATCAGATAATTTGGAGCGAACAATTGATAAGCAAGCTATCATGCATACTGCTATCATATAATGAACCAGGTATGTATGCAAGTACAGTGATACAGGACAACAGGTACTAACAAGAGCAAAGCAGCGGGCAGCATATTTGCGATATCCTGTCATTCTTGTCAAACCGGAATTCTTCTTCGAGCAGATTTCCTGCAAAAAAGATCCCTAAGGCACATGCGGAAAAGTAGAAGTTCAAATTGTCATGTGATTTCATAGACAGTACCTCATCCTGGGAATGAGACCAGTGCATAAAAAGGTTTTCCATTCAATGTCTTCTAAATTTAGCACATGAGACTTCACCGGAAATTCGTTTATAGACTTGCCATCAAAGTGTGATTTCCTCAGGAAACACCGATACTGCTGCAATGCTTCCTTGAAAAGCACAAGCAAGCTTTGCTCGTTATGACTATCCAGATTGACCCTTGCCTAGTTACAACAATGTAATGTAAATCATTCATGTATTCAATCAGCAAAAAATAGGAAAATAATAACCATGAATAATAGCACTTACACGTAAGTTGGACAGGAAGATGTGAAAATGGTGTTTGTCTTCACAATAATCTTCCCATGATGGGAATATATGCACGTAGTCCCTAAAAACATTGAAAGCATTGTCTTTTAAACTGGAAATAAATGGAATGGGGTTCCAATCTGCAGGAATTGGCCGTCTCTGCATTTTGGATAGGTCTTCGGCCAGTGGACTTGTTGTACTTTTTGCTGGAGTGGGATTTTTCTATGGTACAGCTAGTGCTATGGCAAATGAAATCAATATGCCTTTTGCTGGACTGTAGGTCCTGTGTGGTGGGGCTAGTGGTGTGGCCAGTGAAGTATGGATACAGTCTGCTGGAGTCGGTCCTTCGTTTTGTGTCACTGGTTGTACAACCAATATAAGTGGGGTGCTGTCTGATTTCTTCGGCACCGCCACGTTTTTCAAGGACTTTGCTGATGCTCCTTCAGGTTCGGCAATCACCCTCTTCCTTTTTGATGTCTGATGCACAAGAACAACATTTGATTGGAAAAACATGGTATGATGACAGATGGAATATGTATTGATAATGGATGGGCATGGCATCTCGACATATATGATGAGTAAACTAAGCAGATGGCGGTGCAACAAAGTAGAAGAAATGCAAGACAACATATGCAAGATACCCGCGATCAATAAAACATTGCCAAATTAGAACAGGCACCTTGATGGGTGAATAGGACATGCCATCTTCCTTTGACTCCTCGAGGTTAGAATAGTCATTAGGATGATATTCTAAACAAGAATCAATAGGTGGGGAGCGTATGAGTTTCATTGCATCCAGAATGGCACTCAATGCCTTGGTGCCAATTTTGTAAGTCATTGCAGTGTTTAGCTTCAAGAGTGGACTGCTGCTAGTGCGACACAAAGCAGCTACACAGATCATAGTGTAGATATAACGGGAAAACCTTAAGCATCAGAGTAAAATCAGCAAAGTGGAACTTGCTGGAATATATGTGCTAGTATTGCCGGTACGGCTAGAAAGTCTTTGGATACCAGCTCTCTTCAAGTGAAGGTGCGGTACTATTAATATCAATGTAACTCTCAAAGGCGACACAGCTCCCCGCATTTCCTTGCTATTCTTATAGGATTCAAGTGGGCAGGCCACTACAAATCCTATTCCTATGTTTACAAGATCCTACGAATCAAAGAGGCTCAAAGTGTCCATCACAACCGACCATATAGACCTCTACACTGCAAATGTCCCTGCTCATCTTCAGTACAAGGAACATACTGTACTACTATCATAATCCCTCCGTTCCAAAATATAAGTCTTGGCAGAGATTTCCACTATGGATCACATACAGATGTATCCAGGTACATTTTAGAGTGTAGATTCACTCATTTTGCTCCATATGTAGTCCATGGTGGAATCTATACAAAGACTTGTATTTAGGAATGGAGAGAGTACATATTAAAGAAGAATGGAAGAGGAACATGGTAAAGAAGAGCAAGCAGATTTTGGATAATAAAATGTTGGTTGCATAGTGCCCACACATGATGAACCAGAGTGCATTAGGAATGCAACTCCTAGCTGTCTCTCGACCATTTCAGGCGGTTGGATGAAGATCCTACGTCTCCTAACCCTTCTTCTTCCTCGTCTCTGATTCTTCCCATACAGAACACCGTACGGGCCGCCGGCCGGACCACCGGCCCCCACCGCCTGTGTTCCTCCGCCACCCCCACCCTCCACCCCTACCCCAACCCCACCCGCGTCGAGTTTTCTTCGTTCGGCGAGGCCCCACAACCACCCAAGCCCCTTCGATCGCACTGGCGAACTCCGGCGAGCTCTAAAAAATCAACTGACCCAATTTTGAAATTTAGTCTACTGTGATTTAACTAGTGTGGAATATAAAAGGGGAAAACCATAAGCATTGCGAGTATGGTGTTGAGCGTGCCATGGCGGATCTAAAGGTGCAAGCCGGACAAAGGCAACTTCACAACCAAGACAAGAAATCAGAGTAAAGCAGTGGCGATCTATTTTCTTGCTGCGATAAATAAGTTGAGCAGATACGAAAGAGTACCGCCTCTGGTGGGGCGCCATGTACGCATCTGCTGAGAATTTGACGGTGCTACGGTAGCGATGGCTGTCGGCGGTGTGGAAGCAGATCTAGGAGGGTAGACGGTGGCGGCGGGGCGCGGTGGACGACGGCGGGGATGAAGCGAGAGGACGGGATGCAAGGATCCCGGTCCGAAGCCGTGGATGAGAGAGGTCGATCTCCTGTAATGGACGGCGGCGTCGGGGTATCAGCTCCGGCATGGTGGAGGAGGACGGCGGTGGATGGGGTGGCGGACGGCGGCGGACGGAGGAGGGTGGGGTGGAGAGGGTGTTTTGGCGCCCACGGAGTACGAATGGGGAAAAGGGAGGTAGAGAGGAAGGGGGAACCATGTATTCAGGGCGCGCTTGTCTCAAATGCGAGGAAATTTACAAACTTAGCCCCCGTTTCAAATTTCTACTACATCACAGCAACACTAGTCGGTCGGGGATAGGACGGTAATCTCGCATACACCGAATATTTGCCGACGAGAGTTTGTTTTTGGCACCCATCGTGTATGAGTATGAATCGGGGAGGGAGTCGATTTCGGCCGAGGACACACTGTGTTTTGGCGCCCACCGTGTATGAATCCGGGTGAGAGGTGATTACGTCACGTTTGGGCGAAATTACAAACCTACCCCTATCGAAACCTATAGAAATCCAGCATATAGGCTTTGCGTGGCAGGGATAGGCAGCAGTGATTTCCATCTCATAGATTTTGGTTCCGGGCGGTTACTACGACTTTCCCCGCTTTGTTCAAATTATGCAGAGTGCACGTTTACCATGCCAACTCAATTCGAATCCCGTTTGTATTCTATTTTTTTCGGGCGGGATCCATTTTCAATTGGAATTACATTCTATATACATCATTTTTTTATATATACTTTCAAAAGCACTACACCATTTATGCATAAATATGGTTTAAAAATGCCATGATCTCAGATTCATAAGGTTGTATCCATCAATTTGGATTTTCAAATATTTGAAACCACTTTATGTTGAAATCCAATGTATGCATTCCTTGCTAACTGTCTCCAATTAATGTGTGTTTCATGCAGGTTTTTTTTACTTCTCAAACATGTATAATGTGTTTCACACACGCAACATATAGTGTAATCCCGTTTAGACATTAATTGCATACAAACCATGCATTGTTTGTAATTGAAGAATCTATGGATCACCAATATTGATAAACTATATAACATTACACGTGTGCCCAAATTCAAATGAATATGCATGTTTGATACACCAATTTGCGTTATGATATTATCAATGTCGTGATCTCCAGTTTAAATATTTGAATCCCCTTTAATCCAGATATTCGTCTCATATAGCTATCACTCATGCTTATATAGGACTATCTCTCTGGACCTATACGCGTTCATCGTCTCTCAGGTATCTCTCGTGCTACCTGTATGTCGATAATGATCTTTTATCTTCATAACACACTGATGGTACTCTCTCCCTCGACCTTCATCACTCTATCTCTCTCTAAGTATATCTCGCTCCCTGCTATGTGTCTCTAACTATGATTCTCCATGTGGAATCTCTTTCTCTCACACAAACAAAAAACTTTGTCTCCCGGGGTCTCATTTCTCTCTACTATTCCCATGTGTGCCACTCGCACACCCCTCATACAGAGATGTCTTTCGCTCCTTAGATATGAGAACCTATGACTCTTCCTCATCAATATCTCTTTCTCACACACAAACACAAACTCTGTCTCCCAGGGTCTCATATTTCTCCATTGTTCTCTTGTATGTTGCTCACACACACCCTCTCTCCCTAGAGATATCTTGCGTTCCCTCGTATGTCTCTCTAGCTATCACTCTCGTTGTGAAATATCTTTCTCTCTCGCAGACACAAAACTCCGTCTTTTTGATATCTGTTTGTATGTGACTCACACGCACCCTCTCTCTATCTCTCTCACACCCACACACATAACCCAGCCTTCTGATCCACTCGACCCCTATCTCTAACGCACACTAGCTAGCATCTTTATCTTTCTATTTATCTATTTCTCCATCAACCTTCTTTCTCGCCCTCACTCTTGATTCCTATCACACACACTACATATGTTTCTCTCTACATGCAGTCAAGTGCCCTCTCACACACATATATAACTTCACCCTTTGAACCACCCGACGGTCATCTCCAACACCCAAACTAGCGGATGCCCCTCTAGCTAGCATCTTCATCTCTATATCTATCTGTAGTTTCTCCGTCAACATTTCTTTCTCGCACGGAGTCTTGCTTCCTATCACCCACACTATATATGTCTCTCCATACATATGCATTTATAGGTTGGTCTCTTTTGCACAATCATTGCGCCTCACTCCCTCTGCTCGCCATAGATGCATGCTCCAGCCCACGCCACTATCTCTTAAAGACAAAAACACATGCTCAATTGTCGGGACTTCTTCCCTGCATTCTCACATGCATGCATATTGTCATACCGATCCGTCTCTCCCATGTCGTTGATCTTATGACTTATGTCTTCTTTCTTTTATCTCGACCATGCGCATGCTCACACACACACATCCCACGTATACATGTATACATCTCACACATGCACGTTCAAGGTCTCTATGTCTCCATACATAGTTAATTACCCTCAATCCTAATGCCACATCGAATCGTTCTCCTCTTTTGTGCACATAACTTCCGCCTAGATGGGTAAAACACACACTCACACTTAACAATCTCCTTCTAGCTACCCCCCCCCCCGCATCTCACTCTACCCCTATATCCCCGAAACCAATAAGACCATCCCTTAGTTTAATTCCCGCCTACATGCACCATCGATATATAGTAGTCTTCCTTGGTGTCTCTCGAACAAACACGTTCTCTCGAAGTCGACTCCTCTCATGCATATAGGTCCTAATGTGTTTTTTGAGGCTAACTTTGACCAAACGTTAGAGCAATAATATATGACATGCAACTTACACAAAGCATACCTTCAATTTTGTATGTCAAAGGAGCTTCCAATAATATAATTTGCATAGTATACATCTCATGTGCTATTAATCTGTCAATAGTCAAAGGTTGTCTTGAAAAACACATTAGGCCCTATATAGATGGAAGGAGGGAGTAGGTCCCATGCAAAAAATGAGAATAAAATTCAAACATCTGGGCATCGTGGCTCGGTCGATAACATTGAGAAACTTGGTTTTAAAATTATGAAACTTGGCATGGTGTCATGTCATGGTAGTACCATGCCATGGTAAAAAAAATTGGCCGAATAGGAACAAATTTTGGTATAAGCTTCTTGCAAATCGGAGCTTCTCTCAAGAAGGCTCGTGGTTCTGGGAGGGAACGTGTCACCTTTGTGTGCATAATTCAAATTTGAAATACAAGCACATGTTCCAGTGCACCAAAGTTGGTTGAAAAATCACATGTGTGTCCTCGGGTAAATTTCTAGGATCCATGCAAGAAATGGGAATGAAATTCAAAATTCTGGGCGTCGTGGCTGGGTTGGAAACATTGAGAAACTTAGTTTTTTAATTCCTGTAAATCCAAAACACGCATGAAAATAATGAAACTTGGCTTGGTGCCATGATATGGCACCAACATGATGTGGTAAATTTGCAGTCGGATTTGCGAAGGCGCACACATTAACAATCAACAAAGTCATTTTGGAAGAAGTGTTGTCACGTTACAATCAGAAACACAAGTATTATTGAAACCGTGGGCGTTCTACTTACTAGTACCATTTACGTGCCGCCATGCGTCCCCTTTTTTATTAGCTAGGAGGCGACGTGCAGGGTAGCTATTTGAGTACGAGAGGCGTGTGATCAGACCCCTGCACGTGCTTATCGGGAGGAGAGCTCTTTGACCTCCAACTGCCGTCCACCTCTCTCCCAAGGTCTCCATTAATGGCGCCCGAGCCTCTGTTTAATGGCGTGGCTATGTCTCACTCGACTGAGATTTAAGAGAGAAAAAAGAAAATCTGAAAGCACGGATCTTGATGTAAGATCCGACGGACCTATATAGCATCTACTGCGACTTATAGCAAGACTGATGAATATATAAGGACGATTAAATTTTTTTGATCAAAGAAGGGCTTGCCCCTTCCGATTTTCATTACTGAAAACCACCACAATTCACAAGAAGTTCAACACAGCTCCAGCCTAACACGAAGGACTAAAAGCTACCAGATTGAAATCGCAACATCCCAAGAGGCCAACAAAGGCCAAACATCCGCGCTAGAACCCAACATTTCACAACCGACGACACAATCCACATCCTAAACCGATTATTACATCAAAAGAAACCAGGAAACTAGTCTCCGTGGCGAGCGGCAATGAGCTCTTTCGTGTCCTCAAGAAGCTGCTTGAGAACATCCATGGATTCCTCCACTAGCCTTTGGTGCTCGTTGCGGAGCATGTCATTCTCGTCCATAAGTTTCTTCAATAAGGCACTAGTCTCCTCCTACAGGTCTGCACTTCGGACGATCTTCTCCCTCAGCAGGTCGCGCTTGGCCCGGAGCCTCACATTGCCCTCCCTTAGTTGTCGGATGACACCGGTAGCCTGTTCAAACGAGGCTATCATGTCATCCTACAACCTCGCCGAGCAGGAGATCTGATCCGTCTGGCTACGGACGATCGCATGCATGCGCCTGTAACAGTCATCGTGTGCCCGCGAGAAATTTTCCCAGGCCGCAGCGGCGCGGCGGGACATCTCTACTGCATTCGTGGCGCGGCGGGACATCTCTGCTACTTCCGCGGCGCGGCCGGACCAGTCTGCTGCATCGATGGCGCGACGGGACCTTTGTGCTGCTTCAGCGGCACGGCGGGACCTCTGTGCTGCTACTTCCGCGCGGCGGGACATGTCGGATGCTCTCGCAGCGAGGCGGGACATCTCTCGTGCTTCCGCTTCCATGCTCGCCTCTCCCTGGTGGCAATCTCTCGACCCAGAACTCACGCTGGCCATGGCAGACACAAGGGAAGGATGCTGAATGACTTGTTTGTTTTTGTGGATGAGGAGTTGAGGAGGAATGTGCAGTCATCTTGGCATACTAGTATTTATAACCGAGTACTGATACACTCCTAAGTGGGAAACCGTTTAGGTTGTGATCGGTGTGAACAGTTTTGCAATTCAATTGTCACAACCCTAGCTTAGCTTTGCTTACTCTTGCATGATCATCATGGCATCATGTTTATTTTTTTTATGAAACTGAAATGGGGATGACATAACCCCCAGCGCCCCCCTTAAACCAACTAGGGTTTACTAAAATCTTTTTCAATAATTTCAAAATGCCCTTTAAAAATGTTCATCATTTCTGGATCAAGGTGGAAGCATCTACCGAAAATGGTTGACATTTTTGCAGGACATATTTGGACTTTGAATTAATTCAACCATATTTGAATTGGAGCTATTTAAATGCTATATATATTTTAGATGCTCCAAAAATGTTGGAAATTGTTAAGGGTCACTGGAATAACTCAGAAAGCACCCATAATTATTTCCAGGATTTTATGAATGGTTTACTATTTATTTTAAACCAGAACAGAAAATAGAAATTAGAGAAGGTAACAGAAATAAAAGAGAGAGACAGAGGAGCTACCTGGGCTTACCTGGCCACTTACCTCGGCCCAGCACTGTAGCCAGCCCAGCCCAACTCCTCCCCTGTCTTCAGCCTCGTGCCAGTAGGCACGAGGGCGTGTGCCCGCGGCACGCACGCATGCGCCCAGCCACCTCCTGCTTTCCCAAGGCGCCCTGAGCCTTCCGTCGCGCCACGCCACCCCCCCCCCCAAGACCCGTATGGATCGATCTCTCCCTCCCTCACTCTCCCCCTCGCCCGTTCCCCGCCATGGCCCAAGCCTCCATGGATGCACCGCCGCTGTTCGCCGCTGCCATCGACCTCCCCACGCCCATCCAGCTATGCCACGAGTTCCGCCTCGACCCCCGCGTCCTCTGCACCAATCCAGGCGCCGCCAGGAGCTCCGCGACGATGACCCCGAGCTCTTCTTCCTCCTCGGACCCGTGGATCACCGTCGGTCGATTCGCGCCATCGAGGATGTCCCCAAGCCCGCTGAGCCGTTCTCCGCCTTCCTTGTGAGCTCCTGCTCCTTCCCCCATGCTCTCCCCCTCCGTTCCTCTCCCCTAGCTTGTTTTCCGTCGGAGCCGAGAGCTTCCGCCCACCGGCCATGAAGCCGCCGTGGCTAGAGCGAGTTTCTCTCGCGTCCGAGCACTGGTATGTGCTCAGGGAGCTCCCAGGATCCCAACGCGGCCATCAGCTCGCTCGCTAGCGCGCTGCAGTCCTCGCGCCCGTGGAGCTGTAGCTCCGGCCACCGTCTCGCTCGCCGCCGACGCTGCTCCCGGCCACCCCGCAGCCTCTCGTCCTCTCCTTTGGATGCGGACGAGCAAGAGCTCCTCCCCTGTGTGCTCAGCGCGCCAAACCACCGCCCGAAGCTCAAATCCGAGCCGCGCTGCCGTCGTTTTGGTCACCGCCGGCCAGGCTCCGACGACTGCCGACGTGTCCGTCATTAGCACTAATGACCCCTCTAATCACCACCCCACTAGTCACTTACATATGGGTCCCACGCCTTTAACTAACCATAGCTTAATTCCTATTTAGCTCTAATTAAACACAGTGGCCCCACGCTTCAGCTTTGACCGTGCTGACGTGGCCGTTGACCTGGGCCCACTAGTCAGCCTCTGTTCCTACCTTGTTTCACTGGCGTGCGGGTCCCACTGGTCAGGTTTGACCTGGACCAGCCCCTTTGACCTGCTGATGTCATGCTTACACATTGCTAATGCAGTAAAGAAATTTCTGGATTAAATCTAATTCAGGAAATTCCAGAAAATAACCAAAACTTTAAAAATTCATAGAAAATCAACCATAGCTCAGAATGAAATAATTTATATATGAAAAATTATCAGAAAACTTCAAGGAATCTGTTTTTGGCATTTTCATGCATGTTAGAACAACTTATGGCTGCTGTTTAGGCCAAATCACATAAATTGAATTTAAACTCTCACATATGGAGTTTGAATTTGAACCTAGGGTTCAAACCAACTCCATTTAACATGTTGCTAGTTGCATTAGCTCAAACCACAGCATATTGACATGTCATGATCATGCATCATATTGTGCATTGCATTGATTGTGTTTCTTTCTCTGCTGCCGGTATTTGTCCCCTCTCGATAAACGTTGTTTCGACGTTGTGATCGTTGACACTGATGAAGACTCAATGCTATCTTCAGAAGTGTCAGGCAAGCAAAACCCCCTTGTTCATTCTGATACAATCCCACTCTCTTGCTCCTGCTCTCTTTTACTGCTTTAGGACAACAACGATTCAACTGTTACATGCTGCGGTAGTTGAACCCCTTTCCTCTGCATGACCTGTCATTGCCACAGTAAATAGATGAAACCCACTAGCATGAGTAGGAGTTGTTTGAGCCCTGATGTGCCTACTCATTCATGTTTGTTTGTCATGCCTGCTACTGCTTAGAGTTGAGTCAGGTCTGATTCATCGGGGATGAATCAGAGGTGTGTAAACATGTCCAACTGTTGAGAGCTAAGTGTGTGAACACGATTTGGTAAAGGTAGCGGTGAGAGGCCATGTAGGAGTACATGGTGGGTTGTCTCATTGAAACCGTCCTCAGGAACTGAGTTATGTGTTTGTGATCCATGAAACAGTTACTACCACGCATTGGGCCCGAAACCAATGGACCCTCTCGGCTTCTTGATCACCCTTGTCCTCTGTCCAGGAGTTGCAACTAGTTTCTAGTGTTTATAGGATATGTGTTGGTGGCCGTGTGTAGCACTGACCCTAGGGGTGGGCTATGATGCGGTAGATACACCGTGGCCAGGCATGCCGGGCGCCCGTTTGGTGTCTCGGAACCCTGTACACATCGTCCGGGGCCGTATGTGGAAACCTCGGCCGGACTCCCTGCGGATGGAACCTGGATAGGCGATAAACCTGGACTAGAGACTTGAGTGTTTAGGTAGGCCGTGGCCGACACCCTCGTTGGGCTTCCGCTTGAAGGTTGCCGAGTACATGTCGTGTAAACGGCGGTAAGTGGTGAGAGCGTGTGTGAAGAAGTACACCCCTGCAGGGTTAACATCATCTATTCGAATAGCCGTGTCCGCGGTAATGGACTTCTGGGTTGCTTATAACAGTTCGTAGACAAGTGAAAGTGGATACTCTAAAACTCGCAAGATAAGTGTGAGTGCTATGGATGGCCTTCTCGTAGGGAGACGGGAGCGGATCCATAGTGGTGTATTGAATGGTGAATATGTGGACTCGTGTGCGCCACCTCAAAAGAGTTGCTTGCAGTCGTAGTTCAGGTTAGCCACCGAGTCAAAGTTGGCTTGCTGCAGTTAAACTCCACCACCACCCCCTTGTTGATACCGATGCATATGTAGCTAGTTCTAATGTAAGTCTTGCTGAGTACATTTGTACTCATGTTTGCCTATTTTATGTTTTGCAGAGAGACGTCAGTATCGCTAGTAGTTCCGTGTGGACTTCGACGTTTAGCTTGATACCTCAGCTACGATCTTGTGCCCTCGACAGGATCTGGTAGATAGTCAGGCTTCTTAGCCTTTTTCATTTGTAGATGTTTGTACTCAGACATGTTAAGCTTCCGCATGTGCTTTGATTTGTATGCTATGATTGTTGGGTCATGAGACCCATGTTTGTAATATCTCGCTCCTCGGAGCCTAATGAATAAATAGTTGAGTCGTAGAGTTATGTTGTGATGCCATGTTGTATTTACACATATCGAGCATATTGTGTGTATGATTGAAATGCTTGGTATGTGTGGGATCCGAAAATCTAGTTGTTTATCCTTGGCAGCCTCTCTTGGGGAAATGTAATCTAGTGCTTCCATGAGCCATAGTAGTCCGCTACAGCCCGGTTCACCGGAGTCCTGCTAGCCCAACACTACTGCTCAGGACACTTGACTGGCCGGCATGTGTTTCACTTCGTTCCTGTGTCTGTCCCTTCGGGGAAATGTCACGCGGTGACATCCGGAGTCCTGCCTAGCCTGCTACAGCCCGGGTTCCCGGAGTCCTGTTAGCCCAGTGCTACAGCCCGGATTCACACGCTACTGACCGACATGCTCGATGCGATTCATGTATGCCTGTTCCCATAGGTTGGTGCCGCTTTGTGTTCACGACTAGCCATGTCGGCCCGGGTTCTCTGTCATATGGATGCTAGCAACACTATCATATACGTGAGCCAAAAGGCGCAAACGGTCCTGGGCCATGGTAAGGCGACACCCGTGGGAATACCGTGCGTGAGGCCGCAAAGTGATATGAGGTGTTACCGGCTAGATCGATGTGACTTGGAATCGGGGTCCTGACATCAATATAGTGTGGAGTAATTTGGAATGTGATGAGACGCAAGCTCAAAATTTATTGATGGTTCTAGTTTCGAAGTGCGGCACTATTCCCGGATGGAGTACTTCTTTTTCTACTCCCTCCTTTCCGGTTTTATAGGGCTTATCTCAAAATTTTAGTTTTTCCATTTTATATGGCTCAATTTGGTTGTCCTCAACACATGTTCAGATTCCAAGGTGCATTAAATCATTGCATGCAAGTATTAAGAGAAAATTGACCAATGCATGTACTTTATGCATGCATGCATTGCAATTAATGCATTAAACCTATCTCTCGGGACTTCTCGCACGCACCATCGTGCCACCCACAAAAACTTGTACTCTGAGTTTAGTAGTACGTTATACAGGAAGAGAAGAGGTGCATGCACGCACTTGTCCTCTCACACACGCGTCTATTTTTTCTCGAAAAGGAGGATGATGACCCCCGGCCTCTGCATATGGGAGTCACACACGCAAATTATTGAAATATATCGAGTGCGGTGCTTTGATGTGTCACGTCAACTCATACATCAATGAGAAGTTTGATTATCCTATCCCTCACGGACTTAACTGCACATGCCTTTGGCTGTATGACAGGTTGGCCACACACCTGTAGGGCCCACCTGTCATACACGCAAAGGCAGGAGCGTCCCTCCCTCGCCCATGAGCGTGGTGGCTGGCAAGACTAGGAGAAGCTTTCGCTACACGCTCTCCCTCCCGCACGCGGTGAACATGCAGCAGTTCAATCGGTGTCAGATGACCAGAAGCGTACTGTAGTACTCCTCCAGTGCATTAGTATTCCATCATTGTTCGACTTCCCGAAGAGGCGAAGAGCCAAGCGCAGCCCGGACGCTCGTGTGGCAGTTTCATGTGTATAGTAGTCTAGGATAGCGTGTATCGTGCCTGTAAGCTTAAAATTGTTGGGGTCGGCTCCATGCTATGTGGCCGTCTCGAAGTTTTTAAAAAAAATTAAAATAGTCTTCTGGCCCTACCCGAAAACTGCCGCGCGTACTGCCCGGGAAAAGCCCCGCCCTCAACTTTTAACTACGCGAAAACAGTTCGAGCTTGGTCGTTCTATATAAATACAGTACTTACTGTATGTTTATTCACCCGTGGGGTTGTTCAATGAATGGAGGGGCGGGGAGCACAAGTGAACAATACTGTAGTACTACTAGTAGTAAGTAGGAGTCGTACAATAGTCACCTTAAATAGAGAGTTTCTTTTCTTTAATGCCACATACACAAATTGAAACGCTTGTTGTGGAGAGAAAAAAGATAATCACTCCACTATATATGGACGCAGGGGCCTGAGCGCTTGCTTTACTAGGGTTGCTCTCTTCATTCTCTCATCCTCTCTAGATATAAACAAGACAGCGGTAGCGACATTTTCTCTCTGCTCACCGCTGGTCACAGATCCGGTCGGATCCCTTCGGCCGGTGTGTGTAGAGGACTAAAAGGTGCATCGTTCACGCGGTCATCGCCGTCGAGGGAGGAAACCCACAGCTGCCGGAGGGGCCCGATCCTCTGCCCATGCCGTTCTCTCTGACACATGGCCGGCTCGGGAGGTCCTCCGACCCTTCTTCCTCCCTGCCGTATTGTCCGCAGATCCGACCTGCCGCAGTCGACATCCCGGCGACCCTCAGGTATAAGTTCTTCGAAAGCGGCCTTGCTCTACTGCCCCAGCTCCCCACGTGTCTGCATGTGCATCTTTTTCTACTCCCATCAGCTCTTCCAAAGCCACCTAAATTTTTAGTATTATTAGAGGTAAAGCTACTTCATGCATTCGAATCTAGGCTTTGTTCAAACAACGAAGAAAGGGGGGAAAGTTGTAGCATGAATCTAGGACTTGATTCAAAGAGGAAATAATATGGTGAAAGTAGTAGAGACCGGATACCCAACCGGTCTCTTGGTTGAAAAGGGAAATAATGGGAAAATGCAGTACAAACTGGATAAGGAACAGATCTATTGTTGGTTGAAAAAAGGATAGAAAGTGGCGCCTGGTGGACAAGTCAACAGAGTATGTCCAGGATTAGATTTGCTGCCATCACATAGTAAAAGGTCTCCAGGATTAGATTTGCTGCCCTCACATAGTAAAAGGTCTCAGGATTAGATTTGCTTCCCTCACATAGTAAAAGGTCTCCAGGATTAGATTTGCTGTCCTCACATAGTAAAAGGTCTCCATGGTTAGATTTGCTGCCCTCACATAGTACAATGGCACTCCTGCTGTTTTCCCCAGTATGATAAGTAAGTTGCTCCTTTACGCTGCTGAGTGTCCTGGTGTCCCCACGGTCCCATGCCCTTAAACCAACTCTTTAGATGTTGTTGATTTACTGTGTCTGGTAAACAAGCAATGCCACCATTAAAGTAATCCCATATTTGAGGAATCTCATTGTTGATCGTAATGCTTCTGGTAACATGAAGCATCCTTAACGTTTTAAAATTTCTATTGTCCTTGCGTGATTGCCATGAACATAATTAAGATGCTTCTTTTCATTTTGTATATGTTTCGTATATTCTTATTGACCAGCAACTGTTTACTTTATATCTTTTTGTGCAGATAGGGATATCCATTTCACCTTGTTGCTATTGTGACCTTTTGGTGAACTGCAGAAAACACTTTTTTTGGAATGAGTGTCTTGTGCAGTTCAACTAAAATGTCACGTGGGCAACATCTCTCAATTTTGGTGGAACTGCACAAAATGGTGATTGGAGTTTCTAAAATCTCCGTCAAGTTCTGCTGGTAATCTCGTGCAACATTTTATTAGCCTTTGCAAGATGGATCCATCACTGTCACCACAATGGCACTTTATTTTAGTGGAACTGCACAAAAGGATAAGAAAATTATAGTTGCACCTTACATGAGCCGGACAGCCAACCTTAATGTTCCTCAATTTTAGTGCAACTACTAAAGAAGAACATGCCAGCTCACAAGAGCAAGTACTTCTTGCTAGTTGAATGATGCAATCTTTGCTTCATTTCAGGTGAACTGCAGAAAAAGGCGCATGAATTGAATCATGGAACTCCAGGCAGACCTCATCCAAGTAGAGCTAGAGGTTGAGTTCAAGGAGGCCGCTATTAAAGAGAAATCACGCTCTCCTGACTCCTTGTTTGTGTTGTGCAAACATGTTGTGCAAACAGGAATACTCAACTATAGATGTTGTGACGGTCAAGAGCATTCGCCAAGTTCTTCGATTGTATGACATGGCTAGCCAAGATGGATTTAATCCCGATATTCACTTTATCAAAAGGCTCTAATGGGTTGGTTCTGAATCTTGCAAGCTGGGAATCAGTGAGATGTGTAGGCATCTTTGTTGTACTTATTATTTGGATCTTATTTGTTGGTTCTAAATCTTGCAAGCTGGGAATCAATGAGATGTGTAGGCATCTTTGTTGTACTTATTATTTGGATCTTATTTGTTGGTTCTGAATCTTGCAAGCTGGGAAACACGGCATGATGATGAAGAGGACAACAACCATAACAAACAGTTCAAACTCGGTAGTATTATCTTTTATGAAAGTGCGACAAATGTGATGATCGTGTGTGTCCTGAGAATAATAATTCTAATTGTTGTGCATGTTGATCCTATGGCACTGATAGAACAAGCGAATGCATTGCTTGTTTTAAGTACAAATTTCTATTAAAGCTAATTAAATTTAAGTAAAGTGACCACTAACTCATGTTATTACAGTACCAATACACACCCGCTCATGAACCGACGTGTGGCCGAGGGTGCATCTTCTGTCGGGCGTGCAGTGGACGAGGGAGGGGTAGTAACTGTTGTCGCATGTACACACTCAGCTTACTGTTGAATCCAGTTCCCCAAGAGCTGAAAAACAAACTGCTGCCGCCGCCTACACACTCGTTCACTCGAAGAGACTCCAATGGCGATCTGAGGGGTGAGCCTGCTGGATATGGACTTCAGCAAGGAGTTCCCCTTTGAGTTCGCCGTTTAGTCATATGGCTGCACCAAGTTGAATGTGATGTACACCAACGATACGGACTCGGTGAAGCTCTGCCTTGCCTTAGTCCTATGGCTGCACCAGGTTCTGGAGCATTCGCCCGTTTCATCGGCAGCGTAGACTGCACCTTCGCTACGGTGGAGAGAAGGAAGAACGCAACGATATAGACTCGGTGAAGCTCTGCCTCGCCTCAGTCCTATGGCTGCACCAGGTTCTGGAGCATTCGCCCCTTTCATCGGCAGCGCCGACTGCACCTTCGCTACGGTGGAGAGAAGGAAGAATGCGACGATTCGCCCATCTGGTGCAACAAGCTTGTCGACATCCAGAAGCAATACAAGATCATCAGCAACGGGCAGGAAAGGACTCCGTGGTTGACCTCGCTGAGACCATCATCGACCCCTGATACGCCAACATGAAAGAACACGACCTGAACATGTGGGAGGTACCTCTGAATCTAGCCTACATAACCTACGCGGCCAAGGGCGCATACGCATGCTACGACATGTACATGCAGATCTTGGACATGAGGGTGTGTCTGCTTCCCGTAACCGACGAGTACACGAACAGCCGCAGTGTCATGATCAAGCGTGCCAGGAAGGTCTAGATGTTGTACTTTCTCTGTTTATAAGCACCTTTATCATGTGAGTGTTTCATGCATTAGCCTATGTGTCGTAATTATCTGTTTTGTCCGAAATATTTCTTTTAAGAACCCATTAACCTGATCGCTTTTTTAGTGGCAATTTGCTTATGTATGTAAACTAGTTCACTTGTCCGTAAAAAAACCTAGTTTACTCGACTGTCGTGCTTTGAATCTCCTTCCTCCCAACATATTCCCCTCCTTAGGTGGACCCAGCAGGTCTCTGAATTTTCTCCCACTTTCTTTTTCGATATGAACTGAGTTTTCTCCCAGTACTTTCCCCTAGAACCAACTCAACTATCCCACGTCTAGCCTAAAAAATAATAATACCTCACGTACTATTAACTCATCAAATTAAAATGATATTTTATTTCGTAAGTTGAAAGTTCTTACAAAACAATAATAATAATTGTTTATATATAACTTGGCAAGTTAACTCCTAGTGATTGCGTACATAAGCTTGCAAAGATTTTACTGACGTGCAATCATGTGTTTATGTCTTTATAACATTTCTCCGTCTAGCCCAACATGATATTTTCACCCAGCCCAGCAAGTCCACAGCTTTCGAGAAAAATGCAAATGGGATTTAAATGGGCTGCATAGATGCTACATCATTGTTTCACCCAGCCCACCAAATGGACTAAAAAAACAAATGGACTAACAGCTGGGTCCACGGCCACAGCCCAGTTTTTTTGTGATTTGCCAAGTAAGTCGCTTTGTCAGGCTTGTTGGGCTGCAAATCTTTCAAGACGAGGAGAGCTTTCATTCGGCTGGACGAGGAGAGCTTTCATTCGGCTGGCCGAGAAAATGTCCCATCAGTAAGGAGAAATGGGTTGTACATTTTTAAAACACATCAAACCGGCAATTAGTTTCAAATATCTTTTTTTCATTTCGAGATTTTAAATTACATTAATTTTTATGCGTGGAGAATTTGTTGGATTTTATATTGATATACATTTATTTTTAAAATCAGTTTGAATGTGAGTCGAAATTTCGGGATTAAAAACAGTTCGGACCGCACCGAAATATGCAAAATTCCGTATAATTTTTTAACCATGGCCACAATATGGGTTGTAATGCTAACAAAAAGAATATGAGCTCCAAAAAAACCTTAAGAATTAGCAAATGGGTTGTATGCTGTCTTCCACAGATTTGAGGCTTTCCTAAAAAAAGGTTGACGCACAAGCAGTGACTGTTCGATGGCGATCCAACGGCCGTCGTGCTTTTTCAATCTCTGCTCTTCCTGCTCCAGCCACTCAAACAGGCGTCGGCAGGACTGCTTGCTCCCTCCTCCCCGCGGCCGGCTCTGCTATCGCGCAGGCCTCACCGCCCCACCGTACTCCCATCGCTGGCCTAGCCATCCCTCTACTCACCCACACATGTTGTTATTCTCCGGCGACGGTAGACGAACCAGTAAACCCTCGTACAGTCGTACTCCCCTCCGCGTGGGAAACAACTGTCGAGTCTTCCCTGCCTCCGTGTCATTCCCTTCCTAGGCCTCGCCGTCGTCCACCGCCCTGGTGCTCTCGGCGTGGCCTGGTCAACGTGGTCAACGACCGACATGCATCTGAAGTGGAATTTACGTGGAGAGGCCGACAGCTGGGTCCACGGCCGCACACAAGGAAATGCCTCCTTATTACGCGCAAAATAATGATTCCTCCACCTGACATCGGGGACCCACCGAAAGGGCCTCTGTATTTCACGAAAAAAACGTTACCGCCGTTGACAACTCGGACCCACCAGCTATATCGTCGCATGCAAGGAAGTGCCTCCTCATTACGCACAAAAAAAATGAATACTCCCCCTGTTAGCTGGGACCCAGTATAGTGGCAGGCTGACTTGTGGGCCTACTAAGTTGACGGGGACGGAGGGCTTTGTCAACTTAGTCAATATGCACGATTCTAGCTCCAGTGACCGTACGATGTCCATCCAATGGTCGTAGTACTTCTTCAACCTCTGGTCTTCTTGCTCCAGCCGCTCAAACCAGCGCCGGTCGTGCCTCGTGCTCCTGCCTCCCGTGGCCGGCTGCGATGCGGCGGAGGCCTCACCGCCCCCTACTACTCCCACCGCTAGCCAGGCCATCCCTCTACTCACCCACACCCCCCTGTTATTCTGCGGCGACGGCAGCCTCACACCGCAGCGAACCAGTGAACCCTCGTACTCCTCTACGCGTGGGCATCCACTGCCGCATCTTCCCCGGCTCCGCGTCGTCCCCTTCCTAGGCCTCGCCGTCGTCCACCGCCCTGGTGCTCTCGGCGCGGCGTGGTCAACGTGGTCAAGGAACGGCTTCCATCGGACATGGACCGTACGTGGAGAGGCTGACAGCTGGGTCCACGGCCGCAGCAAGGAAGTGACTCCTTATTACGTGCAAAATAATTATTCCTCCACCTGACAGCGGGACCCACCGGACGGGCCACCGTATTTCCCAAAAAAATGATTCCCCCTGACTGCTGGGACCCACCAGCTACATCTTCGCACGCAAGGAAGTGCGTCCGGGCAAAAAACAAAACGATTCGCCCCTTGACTGCTGGGACCGACCAGTTACATCTTCGCAGGCAAGGAAGTGCCTGACAGTCGGGACCCACCTGGTCGAAGCGTACGTAGCATTGTCATTCTGGTCGCGAACATGTACGTACATACTGGTCGATGTAGAGGCGCGCACGTGTCATAGTAGAGGTGCGCAAGTGTCGTAGTAGAGGCGCGCACGTAGCATTTAGACGTACGTACAGCGGCTAGGGTGCAAGAAAGAAAATACGGCCACGTATGTGTACATACGGGCGGGGTCTCGAACGCCTACTCGCGCATACGTACAGCACCGACTCGTGTACATGGCTGGGTCGGAACGAAGAAACAGCGTCGTCGTCGTGTTCATGGGGAGGCAACGGAATGCGTCGTGTTCATGGGGAGGCAACAGAATGCGTCGTTTTCATCGGGAGGGCTTGGACGGAATAGGCGATGGAAACGAGGCCTAGCGTACCGCAGAACGGAGGAAACAGCCTTGTGTTCGACCGGCCACGTTTGAAATGGGATCCTGTTCATCGGGAAGGGTCTGGTGTACCGCAAAACGGAGGAAACGAACCTCCTACGGTCGAAACGGGGGTCCTGTTGATCGGGAGGGGTGTGGCGTACCGCAAAACGGACGAAACGGACTTGTGTTGGAGCGCTACGGTCGAAACGGGGGTCCTGTTCATCGGGAGGGGTGTGGCGTACCGCAAAACGGGGCTCCACGAGATACTGTTCATCTCCACCGTTGACCCCCTCCAGCCTCCATGAGCTACTATTCATCCAGCCTCCACAGGCTCCTATTCATCCAGCCTCCACCGTGCGCTACTCCACCGACTACTGTTCAACCACCCCTCCACCGTCTACTGTTCATCCAGCCCTCCACACCACGGGGTCCTATTCAACCACCCCTCCACGGGCACCCCTCCACCGTCTACTGTTCATCTATCCC
>NC_041386.1:70389331-70391975 GCF_002162155.2 Triticum dicoccoides
CCCATCGATCGGCTTCAGTTAGCAGCAGTAGCGAAGGAATCGCTCGATCAGGTTTAGTTAACAGCCATCGATCGATCGCTCGGGTTCAGTAACGCGTAGCCTACAGTGCAATCGCTCGGGTTCAGTTAGAGCCCAACGCCTCGCTCGGGTTCAGTTAGAGCCAATGCCTCGCACACACGCGCATATGTGTACGAGAGAAACGCGCATCGCTCGGCCCCCGACCTCCCACCGTAACCGGGAACTCCCCAAAAATTTCCTCCCCCTCGCTTCTACCACGGTTTTTTCCGTCATGGACGGCCCAAGAATGTCATGCAGCTGCGTCTCCGGCCCGCCCAAGACGAAAAGCCCATTTTGTGTCATGATTTTTTGTCATAGAAGTAGGAGCCCACCACATCTATGATGATACCGGGTTTTGTCACAATTATCGTCATAAAAGTGTCATATGTATGACAAAACAAATTTTCGTTCGGCCCAAAATGTCACGGATGTGTCTTTTTTTGTAATATTTACACCAATATGACCCAAATGGCAGTGCCACAAGTAAGTTGCACTATCATTATTAAACTTATATCTTTTGGCTTCAATACTATGAATATGTGTATCACTACTATCGAGATTCAACAAAAATAGACCACTCATCGAGGGTGCATGACCATGAAAGATATTACTCATATAAATAGAACAACCATTATTCTCTGATTTGAATGAATAACCGTCTCTGATCAAACAAGATCCAGACATAATGTGCATGCTTAACGCTGGCACCAAATAACAATTATTCAGGTCTAAAACTAATCCCGAAGGTAGATATAGAGGTAGCGTGCCAACGGCGATCACATCAACTTTGGAACCATTTCCCACGCACATCGTCACCTCGTCCTTAGCTAATCTTCGCTTAATTCGTAGCCCCTATTTTGAGTTGCAAATATGAGCAACAGAACCAGTATCAAATACCCAGGCGCTACTACGAGCATTAGTAAGGTACACATCAATAACATGTATATCAAATACCTTTAATTTTTCCATCCTTCTTATTCGCCAAATACTTGGGGCAGTTCCGCTTCAAGTGACCAGTCCCTTTGCAATAGAAGCACTCAGTCTCACGCTTAAGTCAGGGACTTGGGCTTCTTCACTTGAGCAGCAACTTGCTTGTCCTTCTTCTTGAAGTTCCCCTTCTTCCCTTTGCCCTTTTTCTTGAAACTAGTGGTCTAGTTAACCATCAACACTTGATGCCCCTTCTTGATTTCTACCTCCACAGCCTTTAGCATCGCGAAGAGCTCGGGAATTGTCTTATCCATCCCTTGCATATTATAGTTCATTGTGAAGCTTTTGCAGCTTGGTGGCAGTTGTAAGTGCATCTGGTGCCACCCCTAGTTGCTTTTGGAGTATTGATGACAAACCTAGTTGAGGGACTAATGTGTTTGTGAGAATTGCAGGATAACACAGGTAGAAGTCCCTCATTGATTCGGTTTTCCTACCAGAGATGACCCCTAAAAATGTATGAAGACATTGATGTCAAAGGTGGTATATGAAGATATTCTCATTGAAGACTATGACAAGAGAAGACATCGCATGAAGCCTATGGAGCTCGAAGACTCAGATCTTTCATAGTCCTTTTTCTTCTTTATTGAGTCATAGGAACCACCGTACTGTTAAGTGGGGTCCAAGAGAACCAGTCAGAATGACTGAAGTGATGCTTAACCAAAACCTATGTCTTCGAGTGAAGACTATGAGAGCGAATCTTGTCCAGAGTCGGACAAGTCAGCTTTGCTTGTAGCCCAAGTAAAGTTGCCGTGTTTGTTTGAAATCTGACCGTTGGAACACGTGTCAGTTCCTTAGTGACCCAGGGTCATTTCGGACAAATCAGGTCGGGTTGCCTAGTGACTATAAATAGTCCACCCCCTACAACCATAAACGGTTGGCTACTCAGAGTTAGAGTACGGCTTTTGTCGTGTGAGAGCAACCCACCTCGAAGCCTTTAAGAGAGAATCCCTTGCGAGGATAAAGCCCTAACCACCCAGAGCCAAAGAGTGTTAGGCATCACTTAAGTCTTCCTGTCTGTGTGATCTGAAGACTTATTACACTTGAGGACTGTGAATCCTTCAGCCGGTTAGGCGTCACGTTCTGAGCATCCAAGAGTCATTATGGATCGCCGGTGAACGAAGTCTGTGAAGGTTTGGGAGTCTACCTTGAAGACTTACCAGAGTGATTGGGCAAGGTCTGTGTGACCTTAGATCAAGGGGAATACGGTGAGGACTGGGTGTCCTGAGCTGCCTGTTCAGGACTGGGTGTCCGGGACTGTGTGTCCTCAGGTTTAAATACCTAGCCGCCCTAACCAGACGTACAGTTGTCACAGCAACTGGAACTGGTCCAACAAATCATTGTCTTCAACGAGTCACTAGTTTCATCCTTCCCTTCCCTTTACTTACTGTTGGTCCTTGTGAAGTCATCGTATAATTGCACTATCTTTTGTCTTCACTGAGTGACTGCTTGTTCTGATTGGCTTCTTAATATCTTCCTACCTGATCCTTACTACCTAGCTGCTATTAGTCATTGTGATTTCACTTCATTGAATACTTGACTATGGTTTGCCTAGTGTAGTCTACCTTCCGCTGCATGGTAATATGTTTATTCCTATCGTTTA
>NC_041386.1:70392268-70417129 GCF_002162155.2 Triticum dicoccoides
AAACTTTCATGTTTTGAAGACTTCCATAAAAATCGCCTATTCACCCCCCCCCCCCCTCTAGTCGATAGAACGCACTTTCAATTGGTATCAGAGCAATGTACTCCCTTGTTCTGTGTGATTCGGTTTAACCACCTGGAGTTTTAGCTATGTCGACTGCAGGGATAATTAAAGTCTCCGCTGCGTGCCCCGTCTTTGATGGAACTGAATATCCCCAGTGGAAGAATAAGATGCTCATGCATCTTGAAGCCATTGGCGTCGACCTATGGTATGTCGTCAAGAACGGCGTTCCCAAGGCTGGAGAAGGTGTCACTGCTGCTGACGCCAAGAAGTTTGTTCAACTGGACTCTACTGCCAAGAATATCATCTGTGGTCATCTGACCAAAGGACAGTATGGCCGCGTGAGTGCTTTGGAAACATCTAAGCTAGTCTGGGACTGGCTCTCCAAGGTCAACGAAGGCGTCTCAACCCAGAGAGATCAGAGAATCAGTGTCCTTCGCAACCTCTTCAACCGCTTCAAGAGAAATGACAATGAGAATTTCCAGCTCATGTTTGATCGACTCACTAACATCACAAATGAGCTTCAAGCTCTCGGCACCACTGAGATCACCAAGCATGAAGTCGTCAAGACACTCCTGAGATCACTTGACAGCTTGTTTGACACCCTAGCCCTGATGATTCAAGAACGTCCGGACTTCAAGACACTCGATCCGTCTGACATACTTGAGAGGCTCAACACACATGAGTTTCAGCTTTCTGAGAAAAGAGACATCTACGGTCCCAACTATGGGCGAACTCGTGCCTTGAAGGCAAAAGCTGTCTCCACATCTGAAGAAGAATCTGACAGCAGTTCTGATGATCCTGAAGACATTGGAAGGAGCTTGCTATGCTTGTGAAGAAGTTCCAAAAATTCACCAAGAAAGGCTTCAGAAAGTCTTCACGATCAAGCTCAAGGAATGATGAAGCTTCTGCTCATGACTACAAGAAAAGATCATGCCACAAGTGCAAGAAACCTGGCCACTACATCTCTGAGTGTCCGCAGTGGGACAATGAGAACAACAAGAAGAAGAAGAGCAAGGAGTATGACTCTGACGACAAGAAGAAGAAGAAATACTCAAAGTCCTCTTCCAAGTCTTCCTCCAAGTCTTCATCACACAAGAAGAGCTCATATGGCAAGGCACGTGCATTTGTTGGCAAGGAAATGGATTCAGAGGACGAGTCCGCTTCTGAGGAGGCGGAGGTGGAGTCTGAGGAGGAGTCCGATTTTGGCATTGCGAGTCTGGCTACAGCATACGTTGCCAAGTCCATCTTCAACACTGAAGACAATGACTCCATCACCGACACCGATGCAAATGACAAGGACTACTCCGATCCTACCTACTGCTTCATGGCACGCGGTGCCAAGGTAAACACACGCACTACTCACTATCAAACATCTAGTGACGATGACTCTGATTGTGGTTCCAAACCCAGCTACAAAACACTCGCTAAAATTGCAACTGAACAACAGAAAACCATGGAACACATTCAAAAACTGTTAGACAAAAGCGATGATCTATTAGACGCTGAAATGACTCGATCTCAGTCCTTAATTGAAGACATAAAAAATCTTCACGTTAAGTATGAGGAACTTGAAAGTCGCCATGAAACACTCTCAACAGCTCATGAAAAGCTTTCCTATGATTATCTTCAAAGGAAGCAAGATCTTGAGAAATTGAGAGCGGCTCATGAAGATCTTCAAAAAGAAAACGAGTTGCTTCGCGCCGAACAGCTCAGTTCAGCTCAGGAAGGATTTGAACCACCATGTCTTCAATGCATTGAGCGTGATAATGCTACTTCTGTTGCTGAATGTTCTACTGTTGTTATTGTTGCAATATCTTCAACTGTTGATGTGGGAACTAACCCCTCTGCTGAGGATACCACTTCTATTGCTGATGAGAATGCTAGGTTGAAGACATTGCTTGAAACAGGGATGTACAAAAGTCTCAAAGGGCATTAGACACTATGTGATGTCCTCAAAAGGCAGATCATGAACCAAAACCCTAGGAAAGTGGGGGTTGGGTTCGAAAGGAAAATGAATGTTGATGGCTCTTACTGGAAACCTAAGCAGTACCCCAAAACCACATGGGTTGCTGCAAAGGAACCTTCAGCAGATCCATCCACTCTATCTGGCTTCACTTGTGCTAACCCCATTGTTATTGATGAATCCTTTGATGCAAACTATAAACTGTTTAAGAATCAGAATGGTGAAGTGTTTGCCAGGTATATTGGTACTAACTGCAGGAATGGACCGCCTATGAAGAAGATCTGGGTGCCGAAAAGGTGTTTGGAGAATCTTCCTGTGAATGTCATCATGACACCACAGGTGAAGAAGACAAACCCCAGACCACAGTCTTCATACGGTCCAAAGGCTTCATACAGACAGAGGACTCACCTGAGTCACACTAATGCAAATGTTTTGCAGGGAAGCCATACTCAGGCCTATGAATATGAGCGTGGTTCATCAAACTGCCATGTTCATAAGACCAAGAACTATTCTGCTTATTCTTATGAGTACTATTGTCCTCATGCAAGACTTTTTGCTAGGGCTCCAAAGCCAAAGTTCTTAGATGCTGCACTTAGACTTATTGCTTCTAAGCCACCCTTGAAGATGTGGGTGGCTAAGAAAGCTTAACTCTCTTTTGCAGGGAAGGGTCTCCAGCAGAAAACCAAAATCGTCTGACGCTATTGCTGGGGACCTTAAACATCTTGTAGGGCGCAAGATCAAATGCCCAAATGGTCTTACCATGTACTTCGTTCCTGAATCGCTTGCTACTCTCCCTATCAGTCCAAATCTCGATCTAAGCTTTCATAACCCACTGGTTCGTCAAATGTTTTTGCTTCACAATTCTCTTCGTGAAGCCTATCCCCCTAACTGCACTGTAGGGTATGACACCAGCATCTTTAGAATGGATTATTGATAGTGGGTGTACCAATCACATGACTGGCAAGAGAAGCCTTCTTATGGACTCAACCTTACGTCCATCCGACAAGAGTCACATCACATTTGCTCACACTGGTAAAAGTAAGGTATTGGGTCTAGGTAGAGTTGCAATCTCAAAGGATCAACACATGGATAAAGTCATGCTTGTTGAATCCCTTGGTTTCAACTTAATGTCTGTCTAAATGCTTTGTGATTTAAACATGATCGTGATGTTTGGAAAATATCGTTGCCTTGTTCTAATGGAATCTGACAAGCCTCTAGTGTTTGAAGGGTATCGGAAAGATGATTTGTACGTGGTAGATTTCTCAGCAGGACCACAGCTTGCCGTATGTCTTCTAGCAAAAGCTTCAGAATGCTGGCTCTGGCATCGGAGGCTAGGGCATGCTGGTATGAGGAACCCCCACACCCTTGCAAATAAGAAGCATGTCATAGGCATCGAGGGCGTCAAGTTCAAGAAGGATCACTTATGCGGTGCCTATGAAGCAAGAAAGATGACGAGGGCCAAGCATCCCTCGAAGACAATCATGACAACAACTTGACCCTTCGAACTGCTCCACATGGATCTCTTCGGTCCTACTCATTACTCAACTCTTACTACTACTGCTTGTCTCTATGGCTTTGTCATTGTTGATGATTATTCTAGATATACTTGGGTGCACATAATCCTCTACAAGACTAAAGTGCAGGATGTCTTCAGACGCTTCGCCAATCGAGCAATGAACAACTATGGCGCGAAGATAAAGCACATCAGAAGTGACAATGGCACTGAATTCAAGAACACTGGCCTTGATACATATCTTGATACTTTGGGTATCACACATGAATTCTCAGCTCCGTACACGCCACAGCAGAATGGCGTCGTCGAACGCAAGAACAGAACACTCATTGAGATGGCCCGAACGATGCTAGATGAATACAAGACTCCAAGAAAATTCTGGCCCGAAGCCATTGATACTGCATGCCATACAATCAACCGTGTTTATCTTCACAAGCTTCTGAACAAGACATCTTATGAGCTCCTTACTGGCAAGAAGCCAAATGTTAGTTACTTCAGAGTATTTGGCGCCAGGTGCTGGATCAAGGACCCACATCACACTTCAAAAATTGCACCAAAAGCACATGAGGGTTTTATGCTTGGATATGGAAAGGATTCGCACTCCTACAGAGTCTTCAATCTCTTTCATTATAAAGTGGTTGAAACAGTGGATGTGCGGTTCGATGAGACTGACGGTTCACAAAGAGAGCACCTGCCAAATGTGCTAGATGAAGTTCCATCCAGTGAATCAATCAAACTTATGGGAACTGGAGAAATCATACCCTCTGAAGCTCAACCTGAAGAGGAACTTATCATCTCCGCACCCGATCAACCTGAAGACAATGCTCAGCCTAAAGATAATCCTTCTAACAATGACAATGATCAGCAAGAGCAAAATCTTTGCCCTATACATCCTCGTGTTGCCAATGAAGTGCAGATTGAGAGAATAATTATAGCATCAATGCACCCAGTCCGCTCACTCGTTCAAGGGCAACATAGCTAGCAAATTTCTGTGGGCACTTCGCATTCGTCTCAATAACAGAGCCCAAGAAAGTTGAAGAAGCCTTCATGGAACCTGAATGGATTCAAGCTATGCAAGAAGAGCTTCAACAGTTTGAGCTGAATAATGTATGGGAACTGGTTAAGCGTCCTGATCCTCGGAAGCACAATATAATAGGCACCAAATGGATATACCGCAACAAGCAAGATGAGCATGGTCAAGTTGTCAGAAACAAAGCTCGTCTCGTTGCTCAAGGATATACTCAAGTTGAAGGGATTGACTTCGATGAAACATTTGCTCCTGTGGCTCGACTTGAAGCCATACGCATACTTCTGGCCTATCCAAATCATCATAACATACTTCTATATCAAATGGATGTGAAGAGTGCTTTTCTCAATGGCAAGATTGAAGAAGTGTATGTTGCACAACCGCCTGGCTTTGAAGATCCAAAACATCCTGACATGGTATACAAGCTCAACAAGGCACTGTATGGCCTCAAACAAGCCCCTCGGGCTTGGTATGACACACTCAAATACTTCCTGAAGAACAAAGGCTTCACACCTGGCTCCCTCGACCCCACTCTCTTCACGAAGACATATGATGGTGAACTGTTTGTGTGCCAAATATATGTGGATGACATTATCTTCGGCTGCACCAATCAGAAATACAGTGAAGAGTTTGGATATATGATGCAAGAGCAATATCAGATGTCCATGATGGGAGAGCTGAAGTTCTTCCTCGGTCTTCAAATACGACAGCAACGCAACGACATCTTCATATCTCAAGAGAAGTATCTCAAAGATTGCCTGAAGAAGTTTGGTATGCAAGACTGCAAAGGCTTCACAACGCCAATGCCAGCCAAACATCATCTGGGTCCCGACGACAATGGTAAAGAGTTCGATCAAAAGGTATACCGCTCCATGATTGGTTCTTTACTTTATCTATGTGCATCTAGGCCAGATATTATGCTTAGTGTTTGCATGTGTGCTCGATTCCAAGCGGCACCAAAGGAATCGCATCACTTAGCTATGAAGCGAATTCTTCGATATTTGGCTCACACCCCAACTCTAGGATTATGGTATCCAAAGGGCTCAGAGTTGATCTGGTTGGATTCTCGGATGCTGATTATGCTGGTGACAAGGTGGATCGCAAGTCTACATCAGGCACATGTCATTTTCTGGGACGATCACTTGTATGTTGGTCTTCAAAGAAGCAGAACTGTGTATCTCTCTCCACTGCTGAATCTGAATACATTGCTACTGGATCTTGCTGCGCTCAGCTTCTATGGATGAAGCAAACACTCAAAGACTACGACATTCATCTGAAGCAAGTGTCACTCTACTGCGACAATGAAAGCGCCATCAAGATTGCCAACAACCCAGTTCAGCACTCGAAGACAAAGCACATTGAGATTCGTCATCACTTTCTCAGAGATCATGTTGTGAAAGAAGACATTGATATCATACACGTCAATACTGAAGAGCAATTGGCAGATATCTTCACCAAGCCCTTGGATGAGAAGAGATTTTGCAAGTTACGGTGTGAGCTAAATATCTTGGAATCTTAAAATGTCATGTGATCAGGCACACATCCTAACACTTATGCATATTGATGACTTAGATGTGCAACACATGAAGTAAAGTATATCTTCAATTAATGAAGACATGCATTCTAAGTGTGAATACATTAATGAGGAATTTGACTTCGGAGCGCCATGATAATTGTGCGCCGTGTCTGGGTCTAATACTTCCTATACGGTGGGTAACGCCACCACCAAATGTTTTGTTTGAAGTGTTTCACTCATGGCGTTACATTTGCTATGTATTCACATTTGGTTTGGCTTCAATCTCACCATGTCTTCATGATTATCTTCACTATGTTGATTATATATATATACTAGTGTTCTGTCCTCTACAGCATTCACTTATAGCTATGTCTTCTTGTTGAATCTTTTGAACTAAGTGAATGTGATCGGACCCTAACCTCTCTATGCTTTCTATCTCAAACTCTATCTCTCCAAATCATATGCATTATTTTGAACCTGTCAAATGTCTTCTCTGTGTCCTTGTCAGCAGAAGATACAGAGACAAACATTAAGTCCGCTTTCAATGCTAATTCCTTCACCTGAAACCCGGAGAAGTGGGAACGACCACCCGACAATCCAGGCGTGCGTGGGACGTGGAACAACCTCCGATATGCTACATGATGGCCACGTGTTCCTCAGATGTGAATCGCCAGGGGCACCTGTGTAATAACACTGAGCCGCCCCTGTCCCTATAAATACGCGCCACACCACAGTCATTATCTCTTCTTTCACTCTCGCACGAACCCTAGCGCCACCGCTAGCACTCGACGACGCCGGCGACGAAGCGCTTAGCTGCTGCAACCTCTCCGACACCGTCTTCACGCTGACCGCGGACATCGTCTTCTCCGCCGTCACTGTAGGTGTCCTCCATCGCCAAGTTAGGGCACGGACGATCGGACTGCTCGGCCTCCTCTTCCACTCCGTATAGCAGTTCTTCGTGTGGTAAATAAAACTTCCTTTTTACGGCCCCTTTGATCCTATAGATTCGTCACTTTCTACCACAAGCAGTTTTTGTTCACACAAGTTGGATCTATTTCATACTGCATCTCATAATATGCCTAGTATATTCACTTATTCTTCACAAAGTAGTTAGATTCCTCACTTGTACTGATCCATGGATTCGTACAAATCTGGAACCAACTCCTTATCTATGAGTGAATGTCTTCGCACGATGAGGTCAATGTCTTCTAAACTGATTTATCTTCAAAATCTTCTGAGAATGCATATGACCTCTTCCCCTTCCCTCGCACCTTAATGCTGTCACAGGTACATGTCCATGGGAGAATCCCTTGGTTCTCATAGTCTGCATTCATTTGCAGAATTCTTACAGTATCACATAAATTCTCCTGAAGCCAGTTCCTGTTTGTCCAGCAAGCGAAAGCCTTTGAAGCCTTTGAACATATTGAAGCCATTCAGTTTAAAGTTCATGGCTTTAAAGAAATCAGCAAGGAAGGGTGGCAGAAAGCGTCGAGGAGAAACATCAAGAGATCTGCCCGATGACCTCTCAGAGCTGTACAGGACAGATCCTGAAGAGGATTGTAATCAACACAAGACACGAATCCAATGGATTCGACGATATTGGGCAGAACAGTGGTTCAAGTACAGATTTGTGACAAAGGAATATGCTGAAAAGAATGCCACCAAGCGACCATGGGGAGACATCCTCTACAAAAATCTTCAACCCAGGTCCAAAGATGAAGCCATTGAACAAGGCTTCTATCCCTGCATGGTCCGTGGACCACAGCCTGCGGATGCTGACCCATCGTCACTGCTATGGTGTCGTGACGACAATCTATTCAAGCGCAACTTCCAATTTGCCCAGAATTCGGCAAAGCAGAACAAGAAGTCTTTGGGATTAGACTTCAACCCTGGTCCCTCTGCTCCCTGTGCTGATGGCACTCGCGAAGTTGAACCCAATCTTCTTGGGCCCTGCTACAACTTGGAAGGTCTCATCACTCATATCATGGTTCAAGGGACAGCCGTGAATGAGCCTGCAGATGACGCTGAATCAGATCAAGCGCCTGCAGCACCGAAGCCAAAGAAGTTGAAGCAGCCTAAAGTTCAAAGCCTGCCTCTGCACCAAAAATCTCACGGGCGAAGCCACTGGCTACTGCACCTCCTGAAGACAGTGTGCAGTCTGAAGATTTGTCACGCATCTCCAAGCCCCAGAAAGTCAAGATGCCTCTGCCACACACCGGCCAAGAACTGACAGCTGCTGCTATTCTGCGCAACGATGCCATCGATCTGTCCAGTGATGAAGATCTTGCAGATGATGCTCTTGAGCAACTGATCAAGAGCAAAGAAGAAGCAGAAATCTTCAATGATCTGCCTCTCTTTGACGTGGCAATCATTCACAACTTCATTGATGAGTGGTTTGACACGGCCAACCTCAGCTTCGAAGACCTGCAACTTCCAATTGGCCTCAGTGTCACCTTCCATGGCGCCATTGCTTCAGTGCTAACTCTAGCTCAGCGCATCATCGAACTAAAGCAAAAGATTGACTTTGAGAAAGCTCAGTTCAAGAAGTATATGGCCAAGCTCAGTGTGCAAGAGGTGAAAAACTTCAAGATTATGTTGCACGAGCTCAAAGAAGCCTTTCTCAAGAAACATGCAGAAGCTCAGGGTTCGCGTGAGCGCATGAAGAGCCTGGCTGACAAATGTGTGCAAGGCTACAACGAGGCTGAGAAGAGCAAGGCCCTTGGGCGTCCGGGCATTGATCCCAGGATGGCTGCTAAGTAGAAGAAGAAGCCCACTGTGGCCGAACCCAACGCACCAAGGCAGGAAGCAGATCCCATTGTCTTCCCAACTAGAATGACTGGCTCGAAGCCAAAGGCCAAGTCAACCGCTTCAGAACTGAAGAAGACGAGGACTGCTGAGGCTGAAGCCAGAAAGAGGAAACATTCCGAAGCCTCTGATGCTGCTCCCTCCAAGAAGAAGTGGAAGACCAAGAAGGAACGGGCTGCTCCCACATAGCCCTTAATTGTTGAACCCATCTCCATGGTTCGTCCTGACGCTGAACGTCAAGAGCACCAACTGACTGTCCATGAGCCTGCTTCCATAGAGGCTCATGAAGCTGAAGACTTTCCAGTAGCTGATCCCACCGCTGCTGAAGACATTGGTCACCATGACCATGTTGAAGATGATGCACTTCTTCTCAGATCGAGCAACAACAGGTATCATCGCCTGTGCTTAGGCACAACAAACTCATCAGCATTGGTCGTCCTCTGACGCCAATTTCTCAGGATGCATCATGGGCTGATCACCCACAAGCACAAGAGGAAGATGACTTTGAGGCCCAGCCACCTCCAACTCCACATGCGTCGCCAGCGTTACGCAGGCTTCACAAAGGACCAAGGCCTCCAGTCTCTGAGTCTGAAGATAAAGCTGCTGAAGACATTTCGACTGCATCAGTCGATGAAGAAGAAACCCCAAGAGTTGCTACACCCCCATCTCACCAAGAATCTATTCTCGAGGAGAACGTGACTGTGACCGACCCTCCAGCTCATCAAGTGGAGGTTGAGAATCTTGAGGCTGCCACCACCAACACCAATGAAGCCACTGACGCTGTCATGGCTGAAGCAAATGTGGAGCCTCCACCAACCCAAGAACCAGAAGTCAGTGAAGCCAATGATGCTACTGCTTCTGTTCCTGCGCCTGCTACTGGTCCTTAGTTTGACTATCATGTTGAGCATAGGCCTCAGGTAAAGAAGCCAATTCCAAGGTTGTCCAGGTTTCCAGGTCCTGCATCAGCACCTGGATCCTTCAATGTCAATGGCTTCAAAGCATACAACACTTTCTTCAATAGCTCCAAGAACCCCTACTCAAGGGAAAGAATATCTTCTGATCGGTTCTGGAGCTATCCACAGCGAAGCTATTACTCCTGCATTTTGTACAATCAAGGTCGCATCTTTCCACATAAGCGTCTTGACACCGAAGCAATAGCTGGTCTGCCCTGTCTGGAAGAAGCTATGGATTGCTTCAAAGAGGTTGGATTGTTGTTGTTTGTCACCGACCAAGAGCACTGGAATGAAGAGTTGCTGCTCCAATTCTATGCCACACTTCACATCTGTGGGTACAATAGAGATCTGAAGACTTGGGTCCTGGAGTGGATGACAGGAAATGTCCAACACGAAGCCAAAGCCTTTGATATCATTGAGCTCACTGGTCTTCCCACTCCTGGCGATCTCTACGAACCTGGCTATCAGCTTCATAGTGAAGCTATGGAGAGCATCTTTCAGAAGCCTGAACCAAACATGAGTCAGATGCTCAGTATGATGAAGCCCTTGCCACAAGATGCGGCATATCTTAAGGAGTTCTTTGTTGAAGACCTTGAGTATCTGCCAAGGACTATTTATCACATCATAAGGCGAACTCTCTGGCCCATCAAAGGACATTCTCCACATGCCAAGCTGGAAGGTGCAATGAAGACTTTGGTCTTCTATATTCTTCATGGCAAATGCTTCAATGCATAGGACTTTTTCATCCGCCAACTTGCTGCATCAGGCTCTGATCTTTTTGGCTTGAAGTTCTACGCTCCATGGATAATGCGGCTGATTAAACTCCACTCCGCTATCTCATATCAGCCATCTACTCGCAATCATCGGATCTTTCTGCCTGATGTGGATATGTCCGTTGAAGCCATTTATCCTAAGCCTGCCAAGGAGCCTCTTAGTCTTCAGAATGCGGAGCATCAAAGTTTCTCTCAGAACATTGAAGGAGTTGAAGCAATCACTCGTGTTTATCCTCTGGCTGGAACTACACGTGCACCTCATCGTGCCCTTACTGAAGCCACCGAAAGCACTATTGCCCAACGACCCAAGAAGCGATCTCGTGTTCTCAATGACCGAGAGCTTCTGGTGGCTCTTCATCAGAAACAGGATAGGCATCATGACTGGCTGAAGCGCCAAATGCAAAGCCTCTTGGTGGATGTTAACCGCATTCGCAATCTTGCCACCAAGAATGCATTTGTTGCCCATGAAACCTCTCGACGCACATGGAAAGGGCTGACACTTATGTGCTCTCAAGATGATCTTCACGAGGATGGCTTCGATGAACGCTTCAAGTTTGACTCCACACCTCCTCGAAGGGCAGTGCTGCGACGAACTCCATCTCTTGAAGACTCTGAGTTCTCTTCCTCTGCGGCAACTGTGAATGCCATAGTGATCAAGGACGAAGACGATGCTACTTCACCGCCCCCTCCTTTAGCACGCTTCGACACTGCTCCAAGTTCTTCTGCAACGCCGAACACCACCGATGACACTACTGCTTCACCTACTCTGCATGGGAACGAGTAGATGCTCTATGTCTTCAAACCTTTTTGGTCCTTACTGACAAAAGGGGGAGAAGCATATGAGTTTGATAGTCTTCAAACAGGTTCACATGGGCGGTTGCTTTATATTTTGCCTCGTGTTTACAACTCTCGTTTTGATACATTTGGTTCTTTGAGTTGTAACACTTAAACTCGATGGTCGTCTGCTACTTATTTGCTACTTTGTGATGCAATGATAAATTCCGCATGTGCGACGATAAATTCCGCACTTAGATCATTTTGTAGACGTCCATTTTCCATTATGCATCTCATTATCTTCACATACCTTCACATGCATAATGAATTGTCATCATAAGTTGAAGAGGATCTCCACGAGTACAACCTGCCATGTGCATTTGCATTCCAAAAGCAAATTACTTATATGCACATCTTCAGGGGGAGCCCTTGCAACTTATGAAGACAATTCCTTATCCTTTATAATTTCACATATTATATTCCCGGTTGAAAACTTCAACTAGTTTGTCATCAATCACCAAAAAGGGGGAGATTGTAAGTGCATCTAGTGCCACCCCTAGTTGGTTTTGGAGTATTGACGACAAACCTAGTTGAGGGACTAATGTGTTTGTGAGAATTGCAGGATAACACAGGTAGAAGTCCCTCATTGATTCGGTTTTCCTACCAGAGATGACCCCTAAAAATGTATGAAGACATTGATGTCAAAGGTGGTATATGAAGATATTCTCATTGAAGACTATGACAAGAGAAGACATCGCATGAAGCCTATGGAGCTCGAAGACTCGGATCTTTTGTAGTTCTTTTTCTTCTTTATTGAGTCATAGGAACCACCGTACTGTTAAGTGGGGTCCAACAGAACCAGTCAGAATGACTGAAGTGATGCTTAACCAAAACCTATGTCTTCGAGTGAAGACTATGAGAGTGAATCTTGTCCAGAGTCGGACAAGTCAGCTTTGCTTGTAGCCCAAGTAAAGTTGTTGTGTGTGTTTGAAATCTGACCGTTGGAACACGTGTCAGTTCCTTAGTGACCCAGGGTCATTTCAGACAAATCAGGTCGGGTTGCCTAGTGACTATAAATAGTCCACCCCCTACAACCATAAATGGTTGGCTGCTTAGAGTTAGAGTACGGCTTTTGTCGTGTGAGAGCAACCCACCTCGAAGCCTTTGAGAGAGAATCCCTTGAGAGGATAAAGCCCTAACCACCCAGAGCCAAAGAGTGTTAGGCATCACTTAAGTCTTCCGTCTGTGTGATCTGAAGACTTATTACACTTGAGGACTGTGAATCCTCCAGCCGGTTAGGCGTCACGTTCTGAGCATCCAAGCGTCATTGTGGATCGCCGGTGAACGAAGTCTGTGAAGGTTTGGGAGTCTACCTTGAAGACTTACCAGAGTGATTGGGCAAGGTCTGTGTGACCTTAGCTCAAGGAGAATATGGTGAGGACTGGGTGTCCTGAGCTGCGTGTTCAGGACTGGGTGTCCGGGACTGTGTGTCCTCAGGTTTAAATACCTAGCCGCCCTAACCAGACGTACAGTTGTCACAGCAACTGGAACTGGTCCAACAAATCATTGTCTTCAACGAGTCACTGGTTTCATCCTTCCCTTCCCTTTACTTACTGTTGGTCCTTGTGAAGTCATCGTATAATTGCACTATCTTTTGTCTTCACTGAGTGACTGCTTGTTCTGATTGGCTTCTTAATATCTTCCTACCTGATCCTTACTACCTAGCTGCTATTAGTCATTATGCTTTCACTTCATTGAATACTTGACTATGGTTTGCCTAGTGTAGTCTACCTTTCGCTGCATGGTAATAGGTTTATTCCTATCGTTTGTCTTTGAAACTTTCATGTTTTGAAGACTTTCATAAAAATTGCCTATTCACCCCCCCCCCCTCTAGTCGATATAACACACTTTCAGCAGTGATTGAAGAACTCTGTCAATGACATTATCAACAGGAGGATTAACTCCCAGATGAGTCAAGTGATTGTGGTACCCAGACATTCTTGTTGGAAGTATGCCCTAGAGGCAATAATAAAATGGTTATTATTATATTTCCTTGTTCGTGATAATTGTCTATTGTTCATGCTATAATTGTGTTATCCTGAAATCGTAATACATGTGTGAATACATAGACCACAACATGTCCCTAGTGAGCCTCTAGTTGACTAGCTCGTTGATCAATAGATGGTTACGGTTTCCTAACCATCGACATTGGATGTCATTGATAACGGGATCACATCATTAGGAGAATGATGTGATGGACAAGACCCAATCCTAAGCATAACACAAGATCGTGTAGTTCGTCTGCTAGAGCTTTTCTAATTGTCAAGTATCATTTCCTTGGACCATGAGATTGTGCAACTCCCGGATATCGTAGGAGTGCTTTGGGTGTACCAAACGTCACAATGTAACTGGGTGGCTATAAAGGTACACTACAGGTATCTCCGAAAGTGTCTATTGGGTTGGCACGAATCGAGACTGGGATTTGTCACTCTGTATGACGGAGAGGTATCTCTGGGACCACTCGGTAATGCATCATCATAATGAGCTCAGTGTGACTAAGTAGTTGGTCACAGGATCATGCATTACAGAATGAGTAAAGTGACTTGCCGGTAACGAGATTGAACGAGGTATTGGGATACCGACGATCGAATCTCGGGCAAGTAACGTACCGATTGACAAAGGGAATTGTATACGGGATTGCTTGAATCCTCGACATCGTGGTTCATCCGATGAGGTCATCATGGAACATGTGGGATCCAACATGGGTATCCAGATAATGCTGTTGGTTATTGGCCGGAGAGTTGTCTCGGTCATGTCTGCATGGTTCCCGAACCCGTAGGGTCTACACACTTAAGGTTCGATGATGCTAGGGTTATTAGGAAGACTTGTATGTGATTACCGAATGTTGTTCGGAGTCCCAGATGAGATCCCGGATGTCACGAGGAGTTCCGGAATGGTCCAGAGGTGAAGATTTATATGTAGGAAGTTGTCATACGGTCACCGGAAAGGTTCAGGGGCATATCGGTATTGTACCGGGGCCACCGGAGGGGTTCCGGGGGTCCACCGGGAGGGGCCACCTCTCTCGGAGGGCCTAATGGGCCGTAGAGGAAAGGGAACCAGCCCTACATTGGCTGGGCGCATCCCCCCTTGGACCCATGCGTCTAGGGTTGGGGGGGAAACCCTAAGGGGGGTGCCCCCCTTGCTTGGGGGGCAAGCCCCCTTCCCTTGTCCCCCCCCCTCTAGATCTCATCTAGAGGGGTCCGGCCCCCTTCCTCCTTCCCCTATAAATAGAGGGGCAAGGGGAGGGCTGCACACCGACATCCAAGGCGCATCCGCTCCCCTCCCCAACACCTCTCCTCCTCCGCAAGAGCTTGGCGAAACCCTGCCGGAGTACTGCTGCTCCACCACCACCACGCCGTCGTGCTGCTGTTGGAGCCCTCTTCCTCAACCTCTCCCTCTTCCTTGCTGGATCAAGGCGCGGGAGACGTCCTCACTCCGTACGTGTGTTGAATGTGGAGGTGTCGTCCGTTTGGCGCTAGGATCATCGGTGATTTGGATCACGACGAGTACGACTCCATCATCCCCGTTCTCTTGAACGCTTCCGCTCGCGATCTACAAGGGTATGTAGATGCACTCCTCTTCCCCTCATTGCTAGATGACTCCATAGATTGATCTTGGTGATGCGTAAAAAATTTAAATTTCTGCTACGATCCCCAACAATTCTGAGTATATGTTCACTGACAGAACTATTCTCCTCCATTTTGTAGTTGTAGAACTTATTGGAGACTTCATATCTCTCAATTCGGGCATTTGCTTGAAATATTAACTTCAACTCCTGGAACATCTCATATGCTCCATGACGTTCAAAACTTCGTTGAAGTACTGGTTCTAAGCCGTAAAGCATGGCACACTGAACTATTGAGTAGTCATCAGCTTTGCTCTGCCAAGCGTTCATAACGTCCAGTGTTGCTCCTGCAGCAGGTTTGGCACTCAGCGGTGCTTCCAGGACGTAATTCTTCTATGCAGCAATGAGGATAATCCTCAAGTTACGGACCCAGTCCGTGTAGTTGCTACCATCATCGTTCAACTTAGCTTTCTCTAGGAACGCATTAAAATTCAAAGGAATAGTAGCATGGGCCATTGATCTACAATAGCATAGACATGCAAGATACTATCAAGTGCTAAGTTCATGATAAATTAAAGTTCAATTAATCATATTACTTAAGAACTCCCACTTAGATAGACATCCCTCTAATCATCTAAGTGATCACATGATCCATATCAACTAAACCATGTCCGATCATCACATGAGATGGATTAGTTTTCAATGGTGAACATCACTATGTTGATCATATCTACTATATGATTCACACTCGACCTTTCGGTCTCAGTGTTCCAAGGCCATATCTGCACATGCTAGGCTCGTTAAGTTTAACCCGAGTATTCTACGTGTGCAAAACTGGCTTGCACCCGTTGTGTGTGAACATAGAGCTTATCACACCCGATCATCATGTGGTGTCTCGGCATGACGAACTGTAGCAACGGTGCATACTCAGGGAGAACACTTATACCTTGAAATTTAGTGAGAGATCATATTATAATGCTACAGCCGTACTAAGCAAAATAAGATGCATAAAGGATAAACATCACATGCAATACCCAAAATGACTACCCAGTCATTCAATATGCGGACGACATGGTCCTTGCAATGTCGGCTTGTCCCATCCAGGCTACAACCATCAAAAATATTTTGTCCGACTGCCACTTCTATTGGCTTAAAAATTAACTTCCACAAATCCACACTTGTCCCGATCAACTGTGATGAGACACTGTACACCAACTTGGCGAATATTTTCGGATGTGTTGTGGGAAAGATGCCATTTACTTACCTTGGCCTCCCCATGGGGACTACTAAACCATCCATGCATGATCTTATGCCTATGGTTTGTCGGGTGGAAAGAAGGCTCTGAGCAACACTTAATATGATATCCTATGGTGGCAAGCTATCTCTGCTCAACTCGGTCATTACCTCACTTATCATCTTCGCTATGTGCACGCTCAAACTTCCAGCTGGAATTATTGAACTCTTGGACAAGATACGTCGAAAATGTCTGTGGAAAAAGAAAACGGATCAAGGCGACAAATGCACTTCCCTGGCTGCTTGGGACATGGTCTGCAAACCAAAAATATGTGGTGGTCTTGGGGTTCTAAATCTGAAAATCCAGAACGAGGCCTTACTCCTCAAGTTTCTACATAAGACTTGTATGTGATTACCGAATGTTGCTTGGAGTCCCGGATGAGATCCCAACATCACGAGGAGTTCCGGAATGGTCCGTAGGTGAAGATTTATATGTAGGAAGTTGTCATACGGTCACCGGAAAGGTTCGGGGGCTTATCGGCATTGTACCGGGGCCACCGGAGGGGTTCTGGGGGTCCACCCGGAGGGGCCACCTCTCTCGGAGGGCCTAATGGGCCGTAGAGGAAAGGGAACCAGCCCTACATGGGCTGGGCACATCCCCCCCCTTGGGCCCATGCGCCTAGGGTTGGGGGGAACCCTAAGGGGGGCGCCCGCCTTGCTTGGGGGGCAAGCCCCCTCCCCTTGGCCGCCTCCCCCCTAGATCTCATCTAGAGGGGGCCGCCCCCCTTCCTCCTTCCCCTATAAATAGAGGGGCAAGGGGAGGGTTGCACAACGACACCCAAGGTGCATCCCCTCCCTTCCCCAACACCTCTCCTCCTCCGCAAGAGCTTGGCGAAGCCCTGCCGGAGTACTGCTGCTCCACCACCACCACGTCGTCGTGCTGTTGTTGGAGCCCTCTTCCTCAACCTTTCCCTCTTCCTTGCTGGATCAAGGCGCGGGAGAAGTCCTCGCTCCGTACATGTGTGAACACGGAGGTGCCATCCGTTCGGCGCTAGGATCATCGGTGATTTGGATCACGACGAGTACGACTCCATCATCCCCGTTCTCTTGAACGCTTCCGCTCGCGATCTATAAGGGTATGTAGATGCACTGCTCTTCCCCTCGTTTCTTGATGACTCCATAGACTGATCTTGGTGATGCGTAGAAAATTTTAAATTTCTGCTACGATCCCAAACAGTGGCATCATGAGCTAGGTCTATGCGTAGTTTCTATGCACGAGTAGAACACAAGTTGTTGTGGGCGTCGATTTTTTCAATTTACTTGCCGTTACTAGTATTATCTTGATTCGGCGGCATCGTGGGATGAAGCGGCCCGGACCGACCTTACACGTACGCTTACATGAGACTGGTTCCACCGACTGACATGCACTAGTTGCATAAGGTGGCTAGCGGGTGTCTGTCTCTTCCACTTTAGTCGGATCGGCTTTGATGAAAAGGGTCCTTATGAAGGGTAAATAGAAATTGGCATATCACGTTGTGGTTTTTGCGTAGGTAAGAAACGTTCTTGCTAGAAACCTATAGCAGCCACGTAAAAACTTGCAACAACAATTAGAGGACGTCTAACTTGTTTTTGCAGCATATGCCATGTGATGTGATATGGCCAAAAGGATGTGATGAATGATATATGTGATGTATGAGATTGATCATGTTCTTGTAATAGGAATCACAACTTGCATGTCGATGAGTATGACAACCGGCAGGAGTCATAGGAGTTGTCTTAATTTATTTATGACATGTGTGTCAACTTATACGTCATGTAATTACTTTACTTTATCGCTAACCGTTAGCCATAGTAGTAGAAGTAATAGTTGACGAGACAATTCATGAAGACACGATGATGGAGATCATGGTGTCATGCCGGTGACGACGATGATCATGGCGCCCCAAAGATGGAGATCAAAAAGGAGCAAAATGATATTGGCCTTATCATGTCACTATTTGATTGCATGTGATGTTTATCATGTTTTACATCTTATTTCCTTAGAACGATCGTAGCATAAATAAGATGATCCCTCGCAATAATTTCAAGAAAGTGTTCTCCCTAACTGTGCACCGTTGCTAAGGTCCGTTGTTCCAAAGCACCATGTGATGATCGGGTGTGATAGGTTCTAATGTTCGCATACAACGGGTGTAAGCCAGATTTACACACGCAAAACACTTAGGTTGACTTGACGAGCCTAGCATGTACAGACATGGCCTCGGAACACGAAAGACCGAAAGGTCGAACATGAGTCGTATAGAAGATACGATCAACATGAAGATGTTCACCGATGATGACTAGTCCATCTCACGTGATGATCGGACACGGCCTAGTTGAATCGGATCATGTATCACTTAGATGACTAGAGGGATGTCTATCTGAGTGGGAGTTCATTAAATAATTTGATTAGATGAACTTAATTATCATGAACTTTGTCTAAAATCTTTACATTATGTCTAGTAGATCAAATGGCCCACGCTAATGTTGTCCTCAACTTCAACGTGTTCCTAGAGAAAACCAAGCTGAAAGACGATGGTAGCAACTATACGGACTGGGTCCGGAACTTGAGGATCATCCTCATAGCTGCCAAGAAAGCATATGTCCTTGAAGCACCGCTAGGTGAAGCACCACCCCCAGCAAACCAAGACGTTATGAACGCTTGGCAGTCCCTGTTGATGATTACTCCCTGGTTCAGTGCGGCATGATTTATAGCTTAGAACCAGGGCTCCAGAAGCGTTTTGAGCAACATGGAGCATATCAGATGTTCCAAGATCTGAAAATGGTTTTCCAAGCTCATGCCTGGGTCGAGAGATATGAAGTCTAAGACAAGTTCTACAGTTGTAAGATGGAGGAGAATAGTTCCGTCAGCGAGCACATACTCAAAATGTCTGGGTTGCACAACCGCTTGTCTCAGCTGGGAGTTAATCTCCTGGATGATGCAGTCATTGACAGAATCCTTCAGTTGCTCCCACCTAGCTACAAGAGCTTTGTGATGAACTTCAATATGCAGGAGATGGAAAAGACCATTCCTGAGGTATATTCAATGCTGAAATCAGTGGAGGTGGAAATCAAAAAGGAACATTGTCGGGGAAACTGATCCATGAACACCTATGGGGCCGGCGGACCGAGCCCCTTTCGGTTCGGCGGGGGGCGGAGATCACACGAAGAGCAGATCGAGGCGAAGCACACGAGCAGTTTACCCAGCTTCGGAGCTCTCCGGAGAGACAACACTCCTACTGCTGCTTGTTTGATTATCTTGTGTTCTTGCTCCAGAGAGAGAGCGTAGTGTTTCTCTGGGTTCCAAACTAGTCGAACCTCGCGAACCCCCTCTACGTTGCGCATGGGCCTCCTTTTATACGCTAAAGGGGTCACCGACAGGTGGCAACGCAGAGAAGGGTACAAATGTAAAAAAGTGAAGTGGTTGGTACAGTTACTTGTACAGTGCACCCTACCTAATCCTGATGGCAGGGGACAAGGGTATTAAATGCCCGTCTGAGTCGCCCAAACAGTGCAGAAAAGGACCATTAGGGGCGCTACCGTTCGCCACGATGGCGATCTTGTCAGCTTCGCATGCCACTGTGCACCGCTGGCTGCACAGCCTCCCGCCACGCGCGCCTGGAGAGGCCTCCAGAGCGACACGTTGGTGGATGCGCTGGAGCGTGGGCACAGAGTGGCCGCCTGCCGCGGCAAGCGCCTTGCCGCTGCTGTTATCTTGTCGGGTCCGGAAGCTTGTCGCTCACCGGGCCTCGAGGTATCTTGGTTGGTCTTCCCGGCAAGCTCCCCTTGCCGGGGCCTTGTTGCCTTGCCGGAGCGCATGGCGCGTCGCGGCAAGTTCCTTGGAGTGCCTTGGTCGGCCTTCCCGGCAAGCTCCTCTTGCCGGGGCCTTGTCTCCTGGGCTTAAATACTTTGTTCTTGAATGGCTCCAAGGGAACCACGGAGGATCTTGGCGTTCGCCCGGCAAGCCTTGCCGCGGGGTGTTCCAACTGACCCGTGCACAAGTTCGGGGTACTAGGGTACCCCTATTCTAGTACACCGACAGGAGCCCCCGGGCCTGGGCCAGACACGGTGCCGAGCGCTGTTGGGCCAAGCCCAAGACAGGGCACGGGCACACGCGGACTGGGCCACGCCGAATCTCGCTCCGTATCCACCGCGCTCTCCCCGAACGGCACGCGTCGAATGCGGCGTCGTGGGAGAAATCGTGGGTGGTTCTTTATTCGGAAGGGCGAAACGTCCGCCCCGTCCCTCTTTATAAGCAGAGGAAACAGGGGCAGTTCGTTACCCCTCGCTGGTTGCTACTACTCCATCTTCACGAACCTCCGCCGCTCCCCCCCCTTCTTCTCGAAGCCGAGAGAGCAGCGCTCCGCCCCCCATTGCCACCAGCATCACCAACACCGTCGACCTCCCCCACCACCTCCGCCATGGCTCCGAAAGCCGACAAGGGAAAGGGCCTGAAGTCGGCCGAGGCGCAGCGGCTCGCGGCGCTGTGGAAGGAGCGGGCGATCTTCTCCCCCCAGCTCGGCACGAGGGAGCTGAGGGAGTACTTCTACCTCTTTTGGGCGACGGAGACGCGTGCGCATCCGCGCACGAGGGTACTTCCGGCCGCTGCTTCGGAACTGGCTCCAAACGGGTACCCATTCTTCGCGCTGTTCTTCTATTGCGGGCTCTGCCCGCCCTTCTCGGAGTTCTTCTGCGATATCATGAACACCTATGGCCTCCGCCTCCTTGATTTCACCCCCAACACCATTCTGACCATGGCAGTTTTCGCACATTTGTGCAAAAACTTTGTCGGAGTCCACCCCAATGTTGCCCTTTTCCGACACTTCTTCATGCCTCGGGTAGAGAGAGGAGAGCCGCTTGCCGAAGGGATCGCCTGGATCTTGAGAGTTGGCAAGAAGGAGGCGTACTTGGAGGGTGAGCTCCGCAGCAAGTGGGAGGAGTGGAGAGCGGAGTGGTGCTGGATCGTCAAGGAGAATCCGCAGCCCTTCACCGCCGTGCGCCAAGCTCCAATAGTGCGCGGCAATGACTGGAGCAACGTGGCCCCGGAAGACGAGAGGCTAAAGATCGCCATCACTAGGATCCTTCGCCTCAGGCTTGCCGGGCTCACTGTAGGCGCTGTAGGAGCAGATTTCCTCCGCTGCCGCATCGCCCCCCTGCAGGAGAGGGGGAGGCCCGCCTGGGAATTCAAGAACTCGGCGGACATCATGAGGCTGCGGCCGGGCCTCAACTACAACTTCACCGTCATGGAGCTGGATGCAATGCTCCTGGAGTTGTTCAAACGCGATCCCCAGCATCCATTTACGCTGCCGAGGGGCGTCGTTCCATTGTGCAATAATTCTTTGCTTGACCGGATCCGCGCCATGATGCCGTTGTGCGATTCACACGGAATCGTTCCAACTTGGCAAGAGCCTGCGGATGACGTCGTGCAAGCGTTCTTCGACAACTTGGAAGAAGTGTCGGTCCGCGCTGACGAGCAGAAGAGCCTCACCCGTGACACCACCGACGAGGAGCTGCAGCGCATCGCCACTAGGGCGGAAGAGGTTGCGACCGTAGCTGCCGTGGGCGCGTTCGGGTTCACTGTGGAGGAGGCGGAGGCGGCAGAGGCGGCAAACCTCGCCGAGCGCACGGAGTTCATTGGCGAAGAAGAGCCTGCCGGCTCTGAAGCTGAGCCGAGCGAGGCCGGCGAGGAAGAGCCCGAGCCTTCAGAAAGCTTGCCGCAGGCGGAGCCCCCGGCCCTGCCAAGAAGGCGTCTTCGCAGGGCCGCGGACGTAGCGGGGCGGCAGCCGGGTCAACAGCCGTCGAGCCGTGCGACACGCTCTATTGCGGCAAGCAATGTTGCCGCGGGAGCGCCTCACGCAGCAGCGGCAACTGGGGCGGGATCTTCCCGGGCCACCTCCACCGCCCCCGCCAAGCGGGCAAGGGATCCTACTCCTCCGCCTCGCCGCACCGGAGGGGAGCCGGACTTCGATCTTTCCGCTCTCAGCTCCGACGAGGAGGAAGAAGAGTAAGTTTCTTTGGTGCTCTTGTAGTTCTTCAATTTTGCTGCTTTTATCTTGTATCTGACTTGCTTCAATCTGGACTCCTTTCTTATCAGGACGCTGGCCCAGAGAGCGGCGAAGAGGGCCAAGACCGCGGTGATTGTCATCGAAGATGACCCCACCGTGTCAGTAGGGGGTGGGTCCGAGACCACCTTGACGGACCCGGCAACCACTCCTCAAAGCAGCCCCCAGCGCAGCACCCAGCGTAAGTTCATAGTTAGCTTTCCGCTGTCAGGCGCGCATGAGTGCTTATTCCTTTGTTGATATCTTGCTTGTTGATTTGTGTAGGAGCAGAGCACCCATATCAGGAGCGCCCGAAAGCTGGTCCCGAAGTGCCATCTGCTTCGACTACGCCGCCAAGGGAGGAGTTCCCGGTAAGGGAGCGCTCTCCGGCAAGGGAGAACTCTCCGGCAAGGGGCAGCACCGTTGATCCTGCGGCGGCCGGGACCGCAAATGCAGATCTTGGCACAGGTAATTCACTTGTCCAAAAACTTTCCCTTGGGTTCTTCTTCTTCTGATTTTCTTCTCTTGGATTTTTGATTGATTTTTCTCCCTTCTTCGTTCTTCAGACCCATCTGCTGCTGAGCCAATGGAGACAAAGGGCGCCGGAGAGGAAGGGGCCGGTGCTGATGAGACCGCCGGTGAGGAGGCCGCCAAGGCTGCCGCCGCAGAAGCCGGCGAGGGGTCGGGCGATCGCACTGACGACCCTGAGGCCACAGGAGCGCCAGGCGCTGCGCCGACCGCTGATCCCTCTGCCGCTGCTGCGGAGCCGGACTCCGAGGAGCCCTAGCCTGGCGCCTACTTGAAGGCCGGTGACGATATCTTTATCAAGCTACCCTGGGCGTCGAGCTCCAGGGCGCCGGTCGAGGGGGAAACTTTTGATGAGGAGGTGCTCGCCTCCGCTGGACTATCGTTGGTCGACGCGCCCAGCAGCAGCAGTGGCGAGCCTGAGGAGGAGCAGCTGCTGCGGAAGCTGCTGTCACTCTACCGCGCACGGCAAGCCAAGCTGGCTTCTCGGGAAGCGCTTGTCGCGAAGGCAGGAGTTGATATGGAGAAGCGCGCGAAGGAGCTCCGGGGCCACAATCAAGAAGCTCTCCGGTCCCTGGCACAGGAGCGGGAGCGACTCGACGAGGAGCGCACGGCCTTCCTTCTCGAGAAGGCCGAAGCTGAGGAGGAACGAAGGCTGTCCGCCGAGAAGCAGTCCACGCGAGAAGGCGAATTGGTGCAACGGAAGGCCAACCTCGACAGCTACGAGGAGGAGCTCGCCGAGCGTGAGCAAGCACTTGGCGGGGCGCTCAAGGAAGCAAAGGACGCTGCCGCAATCGCAGAGGCCGCCAAGAAAGAGCTGGAGGAGAAGGTGGCGCAGCTGGAGGCCAACATCGAGAAGAGCGGCGAGGAGCTTGCCGCGCTCAAGCGTGAGCGTGAGAAGGATGTTGCCGCCCATGGTGAGCTGCAAGGTCTTCTTGCTGAGAGGGGCAAGGAGCTCAGCGCCGCCAAGGATTCCAATGCAGACCTGGAGTTGAAGCTGGCCACGCTGATGCAGACGCTGGAGGCCACCAAGGAGCGGGAGAAGACCTTGTCGGAGAAGGTCAAGGCTGACAAGGCGCTGCTGGAGAGCATCGCAGTTACCCAGAACTCATTCAGAGATACTGTGGAGCACTGGACCGAGGGTCTGGTGAATATTGCCGCAGTCATCGACGAGGAGCTGGCGCAGCTGGGGATGGAGGACTTTGGGTATCCCTCCGACGAGAATCTCCAACCCAGCGCCAAGCTCAGCCTGTTCTTCAAGGGTGTGGCGATGGCACTCCAGCGGCTCCGGGAGAGGATCCCAAAGCAGCTGGCCGACGAGTCGCGCAAAATCTGCACCGGGGTTCTCCAGAAGGTGTTGATGAAGGTGGCCTTCCGCAATCCAGGCCTCAGCTTCACCAACGTCCTCAAGTCCTTGCCGCCAGACGCCGATCGGGACGCACTCAAGGCCCTTGTCCCACCCATTGTGGACAAGGTGAGCGAGATCAAGAGGGTTGAGGGCGACCGCGTAGACTAGGCCGCCCATTTCTTCTTTTCCCTTGTCACTGCTAATCATGTTATGAAAACAGTCTGTTAGAGCTGCGACAAGTTATCTTGTAATATAACTTTATTTCTGTTATCAATTGCTATGTTATTTCCTCTACTAGATTCTTTCCTTTGTATGTTTTTACCCTACGCTTCTAGGGAACTTGTCGGCGCAGGCACCCGAGCCGCGAGCGCTGAGTGCGGAACGTCAGTAGCCTGCTGGCGGCGCTGCTTCCGACAAGAAACCTTGTCGCGACTAGATGCAGCACACTTAAGTTGTTGAGCGGACTCGAAACAAAGTAAGGGCGCAACTAGCCACGAGTTGGTTCCTCCGCGCACAGGTTTTCCATACAAAGCAGGGTCGTTCGAGAAAGACAACTCAAAAATTTAAAAATTGATTGCTCAAACTTTGGCAACTTAGCTTTTCTGTCGTTTGCTTCCCAGCAAGGCAAAACTTTGTTTGAACGACGCCTGGTCCATACCACAATCTTCT
>NC_041386.1:70417545-70469290 GCF_002162155.2 Triticum dicoccoides
GCTCGTTATTGCTTACCGGATGTAGGTGCTGCACAAAGTGTCAGATAACGCATGCAAGAAAGAAACTAATGCATGAAATGGACAAGTTGTGCGGAGCACATGGGGTTTTATTTATGCACGGGATCTGCGCCCGGCTTTGTACAAAGGATTACATGCAACAGCGGCAAGACTTGTACAAAAGGTGGTTGCCGGAACGGGTTCCGGCAACCGCGCCCTACGGGAAAAACTTACAAAGATGTTCTATGTTCCAGGAGTTGCTCACCGGAATGCCATCTTCGGTCTCAAGGTGGACAGCGCCGGGCCTTGTGACTCGTTTCACCCGATAAGGGCCTTCCCACTTCGGCGTCAACTTGTTGGAATTCTTGGCGGACTGAACGCGCCGAAGAATAAGGTCGCCTTCCTCGAAGCTTCTGGCCTTAACTTTGCGGCTATGGTAGCGGCGCAAAGCTTGCTGGTATCGAGCAGCTCGTACAGCAGCCTGAAGACGATCTTCCTCAAGGAGCAGCGCGTCGTCTTGTCGCAGCTGTTCTTGCTCAAGCTCATCATAAGCGAGCACTCGAGGCGATCCGTATACGAGTTCCGTGGGGAGAATTGCCTCTGCTCCATAGACTAGAGCGAAAGGCGTCTGGCCAGTGGCTCGATTTGGCGTCGTTCTGATCGACCAAAGAACCACCGGCAGCTCCTCGATCCAGTTTCTTCCGCACTTGCGCAGCCTGTCGAAAGTTCTGGTCTTGAGCCCGCGCAGCACTTCAGCATTTGCCCTCTCTGCTTGACCGTTGCTTCTCGGATGAGCAACAGAAGTGAAGCAGACCTTGGCGCCAAGGTCTTGGACGTACTGCATGAAGGTGCGGCTCGTGAATTGCGTGTCGTTGTCGGTGATGATCCTGTTAGGGATCCCGAAACGGCAGACAATTGACCTAAAGAACTTGACTGCTGACTGTGCTGTCACCTTCCTCACTGGCTGCACTTTCGGCCACTTTGTGAACTTGTCGATTGCGACGTACAAGTACTCAAAGCCCCCGACAGCTCAGGGGAAAGGGCCGAGGATATCGAGCCCCCAGGCCAAAAATGGCCAGGATAAAGGGATCATCTTGAGAGCTTGAGCTGGCTGGTGTATCTGTTTGGAGTGGAACTGGCACGCTTCACACTTGGTTACTTGTGCAGTTGCATCCTGGAGGGCTGTCGGCCAAAAGAAACCTTGCCGGAAAGCTTTGCCGGCAAGTGCTCTTGCGCCAATGTGGTGGCCACATATGCCTCCATGTATCTCTGCCAACAGCTTTTGTCCATCTTCCCGGCAAATACACTTCAATTTCACACCATTGAGTCTTCTTCTGTACAGTATGCTATCGACAAACTGGTACATACTTGACTGCCGGGCTACTTTTTCCGCTTCTTCTTGCTCTTCGGGAAGTTCTCCTGTCTGAAGGAAATGGACAATCTGCTGTGCCCATGCTGGAGCTTGTGGCTCGACAACAAGGACTAAAGGCACGTCTGCTGCTGCGGGAACATCCGCTTCTACGTCAAGGACTTGCGGCCCTGCCGGAGCTTGATGTTCCCCGGCAAGCTTGCCGGAGCAAAACTTGTCGAGAGTGTCTGCTTCAACGGAACAAACCATAAGGCTTGCCGGAGCAGACTGCCCCTCAGCATCCTTGGTGTTGATCTTGGGGACTTTCTTGGCGGCGGCTTCTAGGAGCTCTGCCGGAAAGTAGTCACCAGAAACCAACTTCCTCTTCCTGTTGTTCCGCCGCCGGTTTTTCCTTGCCGGGGCAGCATCTTCACTGTCAGATCCTCCCGCTCCTACATTCTCTCCGGGGAGTCTCCTCCCTTCCTCAGCACGTGCACACTTGTCGGCCAGTGCATATAACTCACTGACGTCCCTGATCTTGCACATCACCATTTCCTCCCGCATCCTGCGGTTTCGCACGTTCTGATGGAACGCGCTGATCACCGCGGCAGGGTGGACGTCTGGGATGTTGTGCTGCACACTACTGAATCTCTGAATGTACTTGCGTAGGGGCTCTCCTTCCTTCTGGGCGAGCAGATGAAGATCACTTTCCTGGCCATGAGGCTTGTGTCCGCCTGTGAAGGCGCCGACAAACTGATGGCATAGATCAGCCCAAGAGGATATGGAGTTGTCCGGCAAGTGCATGAGCCAGGATCTGACGTTGGGATTGAACACCAGCGGGAAGTAGTTGGCAAGGATCTTGTCATCCCGTCCCCCGGCAGCCTGCACCGCAATGGTGTAGTTGCTGAGGAACTCCGACGGATGCATCTTGCCGTCATACTTCTCCGGTACGTCTGGCTTGAAGTTCTTCGTGTTGGGCCACTGGACTTACCGCAGCTCACGAGTGAATGCAGGGCAACCTACCGCGTACGGCAGATCGCCTGGTTCCCCTAGCGCATGCATGTCAACAGAGGGCCCAGCGCGCTTGTCGGATTGACGTCACGCTTCTCTTTGGCGCTCGATGCAAGTTCAAGCGTCTTCTTGTTGTCGATCATGAAGAACTTGGCGCTGATCGCGACGAGCTCGTGGATCCGACGATGCGGTGGAGTCGCTGTCGAGGTGGATCCGGCGAGTCGGCGATCTTGGCCTTCGGGTGGTGATTGCATGGTAGTTGCACCTACACCCGTTTCGTCGCCACCGGCTCGCGCCCAGCAACCCTGCCGCAGCGGTGACGCACTCGGCCGTCATGGAGTGTCGCCGTTGGCGTAGCTGATGAGATTCTGAATGGTGGCCCTCCATTCGTCGATCTTGTCCGACGTCGGAGGGTAATCTAGGAGCAGTTGAGCTCGCGCCAAAGCTTCTGCTGGAGTGGTGGGTGGCAGTGGTGGACGGCTCGAGGAGCGGGACGTGCTCGGACATCTAATTATGTTAGAAGGAGCAGTATCCCGTCCAGGCGACCGTGCCCCGCTCGCGCCAGCACGCTGGCGTGCATGCTGGTCTTGAGCGCCCCGAGATCCACCAGCTTGGTCTTGGCCTATCATGCGTATGGCACCGCAAGTGCCATGACGCTGTTGGTCTTGCGCCTCCTGAGAGTGGCGCGGAACATGTACAGTCGCCAAGGTTTGTGCAGCCTTGTCCTTGGACCTGGCAGCATCATAAGCTTCCTCGTCGACGTCCATTCTTCCGCCGGCGTCCATTCCACCACCCGTTTGCTCCAACGGTGGCGGAAGTGACGTGGACGGAGCGGCTGCCGCCGAAGTCTTCTTCTTCGGTGGCATGTTGATGAAGGGAATGAAGATCTAGCTCATGTGAACGCCGGATCAGGTTCACACAATCTCGACGCCCCCTACCTGGCGCGCCAAAGATGTCGGGGAAACTGATCCACGAACACCTATGGGGCCGGCGGACCGAGCCCCTTTCGGTTCAGCGGGGGGCGGAGATCACACGAAGAGCAGATCGAGGCGAAGCACACGAGCAGTTTACCCAGCTTCGGAGCTCTCCGGAGAGATAACACTCCTACTGCTGCTTGTTTGATTATCTTGTGTTCTTGCTCCAGAGAGAGAGCATAGTGTTTTTCTGGGTTCCAAACTAGTCGAACCTCGCGAACCCCCTCTACGTTGCGCATGGGCCTCCTTTTATACGCTAAAGGGGTCACCGACATGTGGCAATGCAGAGAAGGGTACAAATGTAAAAAAGTGAAGTGGTTGGTACAGTTACTTGTACAGTGCACCCTACCTAATCCTGACGGCAGGGGACAAGGGTATTAAATGCCCGTCTGAGTCGCCCAAACAGTGCAGAAAAGGACCATTAGGGGCGCCACCGTTCGCCTGGAGAGGCCTCCAGAGCGACACGTTGGTGGATGCGCTGGAGCGTGGGCACAGAGTGGCCGCCTGCCGCGGCAAGCGCCTTGCCGCTGCTGTTATCTTGTCGGGTCCGGAAGCTTGTCGCTCACCGGGCCTCGAGGTATCTTGGTTGGTCTTCCCGGCAAGCTCCCCTTGCTGGGGCCTTGTTGCCTTGCCGGAGCGCGTGGCACATCGCGGCAAGTTCCTTGGAGTGCCTTGGTCGGCCTTCCCGGCAAGCTCCTCTTGCCGGGGGCTTGTCTCCTGGGCTTAAATACTTTGTTCTTGAATGGCTCCAAGGGAACCACGGAGGATCTTGGCGTTCGCCCGGCAAGCCTTGCCGCGGGGTGTTGCAACTGCCCATGCACAAGTTCGGGGTACTAGGGTACCCCTATTCTAGTACACCGACAAACATCAAGTGTTGATGGTGAATAAAACCACGAAGATCAAGAAAGGCAAGGGTAAAAAGAACTTCAAGAAGGACGGCAAGGGAGTTGCCGCGCCCGATAAGCAAGCTGCTGGGAAGAAGCCAAAGAATGGACCCAAGCCCGAGACTGAGTGTTTTTATTGCAAGGGAAGTGGTCACTGGAAGCGGAACTGCCCCAAGTACTTAGCGGATAAGAAGGCCGGCAACACCAAAGGTATATGTGATATACATGTTATTGATGTGTACCTTACCAGTACTCGTAGTAGCTCCTGGTTATTTCATACCGGTGCGGTTGCTCATATTTGTAACTCAAAACAGGAGCTGCGGAATAAGCGGAGACTGGCGAAGGACGAGGTGACGATGCGCATCGGAAATGGTTCCAAGGTCGATGTGATCGCCGTCGGCACGCTACCTCTGCATTTACCTACGGGATTAGTTTTAAACCTCAATAATTGTTATTTAGTGCCAGCTTTTAGCATGAACATTGTATCAGGATCTTGTTTAATACGAGATGGCTACTCATTTAGATCCGAGAATAATGGTTGTTCTATTTATATGAGAGATATGTTTTATGGTCATGCCCCGCTGGTCAATGGTTTATTCTTATTTAATCTCGAACATGATGTTACACATATTCATAGTGTGAATACCAAAAGATGTAAGGTTGATAATGATAGTCCCACGTACTTGTGGCACTGCCGCCTTGGTCACATTGGTGTCAAACGCATGAAGAAACTCCATGCAGATGGACTTTTGGAGTCTCTTGATTATGAATCATTTGACACGTGCGAACCATGCCTCATGGGCAAAATGACCAAGACTCCGTTCTCCAGAACAATGGAGCGAGCAACCAACTTATTGGAAATCATACATACTGATGTGTGCGGTCCAATGAGTGTTGAGGCTCACGGTGGCTATCGTTATGTTCTCACCCTCACTGATGACTTGAGTAGATATGGGTATGTCTACTTAATGAAACACAAGTTTGAGACTTTTGAAAAGTTCAAGGAAATTCAGAGTGAGGTTGAGAATCAACATGACAGGAAAATCAAGTTCTTGCGATCAGATCGTGGGGGAGAATATTTGAGTCACGAATTTGGCACGCACTTAAGGAAATATGGAATAGTTTCACAACTCACGCCGCCTGGAACACCTCAGCATAATGGTGTGTCTGAATGTCGTAATCGCACTCTATTAGATATGGTGCGATCTATGATGTCTCTTACCGATCTACCGCTGTCATTTTGGGGCTATGCTTTAGAGACTGCTGCATTCACTTTAAATAGGGCTCCGTCGAAATCGAGACGACACTGTATGACTTATGGTTTGGGAAGAAACCTAAGCTGTCGTTTCTAAAAGTTTGGGGATGCGATGCTTACGTGAAGAAACTTCAACCTGAAAATCTCGAACCCAAATCGGAAAAATGCGTCTTCATAGGATACCCTAAGGAAACTATTGGGTATACCTTCTACCTCAGATCCGAAGGCAAGATCTTTGTTGCCAAGAATGGATCCTTTCTAGAGAAAGAGTTTATCTCGAAAGAAGTAAGTGGGAGGAAAGTAGAACTTGATGAAGTATTGCCTCTTGAATTGGAGAGTGGCGCAGCTCAGGAAAATGTTCCTAAGGTGCCAGCACCGACTAGAGAGGAAGTTAATGATGATGATCATGAAACTTAAGATCAAGTTGCTATTGAACTTCGTAGGTCCACAAGGACACGTTCCGCACCAGAGTGGTACGGCAACCCTGTCCTGGAAATCATGTTGTTGGACAATGGTGAACCTTCGAACTATGAAGAAGCGATGGCGGGCCCAGATTCCGACAAATGGCTGGAAGCCATGAAATCCAAGATAGGATCCATGTATGAAAACGAAGTATGGACTTTGACTGACTTGCCCGATGATCAGCGAGCCATAGAAAATAAATGGATCTTTAAGAAGAAGACATACGTGGATGGTAATGTGACCATCTATAAGGCTCGGCTTGTCGCTAAGGGTTATCGACAAGTTCAAGGGGTTGACTACAATGAGACTTTCTCACCCGTAGCGAAGCTGAAGTCCGTCTGAATCATGTTAGCAATTGCCGCATTCTATGATTATGAGATATGGCAAATGGACATCAAAACGGCATTCCTTAATGGTTTCCTTAAGGAAGAATTGTATATGATGCAGCCGGAAGGTTTTGTCAATCCTAAGAATGCTAACAAGGTGTGCAAGCTCCAACGCTCAATCTATGGGCTGGTGCAAGCATCTCGGAGTTGGAACATTCGATTTGATGAGATGATCAAAGCGTTTGGATTTACACAGACTTATGGAGAAGCATGTGTTTACAAGAAAGTGAGTGGGAGCTCTGTAGCATTTCTCATATTATATGTGGATGACATACTATTGATGGGAAATGATATAGAATTCTTGGAAAGCATAAAGGCCTACTTGAACAAGTGTTTTTCAATGAAGGATCTTGGAGAAGCTGCTTATATATTAGGCATCAAGATCTATAGAGATAGATCGAGATGCCTCATTGGTCTTTCACAGAGTATGTACCTTGACAAGATATTGAAGAAGTTCAATATGGATCAGTCCAAGAACGGGTTCTTGCCTGTATTGCAAGGTACAAGATTGAGCACGGCTCAATGCCCGACCATGGCAGAAGATAGAGAAAAGATGAGTGTCGTCCCCTATGCCTCGGCCATATGGTCTATTATGTATGCCATGATGTGTACCAGACCTGATGTAAACCTTGCCGTAAGTTTGGTAGGAAGGTACCAAAGTAATCCCGGTATGGAACACTGGACAACGGTCAAGAATATCCTGAAGTACCTGAAAAGGACTAAGGATATGTTTCTCGTTTATGGAGGTGACAAAGATGTAGGATCGAAAGTATGTCTAGAGGGGGGTGATTAGACTACTTGACCAAATAAAAATCTAGCCTTTTCCCAATTTTAGTTCTTGGCAGATTTTAGCTATCTTAGCACAAGTCAAGCAATCTTCACACAATTCAAGCAAGCATGCAAAAGAGTATATGAGCAGCGGAAAGTAAAGCATGCAACTTGCAAGAATGTAAAGGGAAGGGTTTGGAGGATTCAAACGCAATTGGAGACACGGATGTTTTTGTCGTGGTTCCGATAGGTGGTGATATCGTACATCCACGTTGATGGAGACTTCAACCCACGGAGGGTAACGGTTGCGCGAGTCCACGGAGGGCTCCACCCACGAAGGTTCCATGTAGAAGCAACCTTGTCTATTCCATCATGGTCGTCGCCCATGAAGGACTTGCCTCACTAGCGGTAGATCTTCACGAAGTAGGCGATCTCCTTGCCCTTACAAACTCCTTGGTTCAACTCCACAATCTTGTCGGAGGCTCCCAAGTGACACCTAGCCAATCTAGGAGACACCACTCTCCAAGAAGTAACAAATGGTGTGTTGATGATGAACTCCTTGCTCTTGTGCTTCAAATGATAGTCTCCCCAACACTCAACTCTCTCTCGCAGGATTTGGATTTGGTGGAAAGAAGATTTGAGTGGAAAGCAACTTGGGGAAGGCTAGAGATCAAGATTCATATGGTTGGAATGGAATATCTTGACCTCAACACAAGTGTAGGTGGTTCTCTCTCAGAAAATGTGTATTGGAAGTGTAGGTATGTTCTGATGGCTCTCTCCACGAATGAAGAGTGGGTGGAGGGGTATATATAGCCTCCACACAGAATCTAACTGTTACAAACAATTTGCCAAACTCGGTGGGACTGAATGGTTAAACTCGGTCGGACCGATTCATCAAACCTAGTGACCGTTAGGATTTTCGGTGGGACTGAGATGCAACTCGGTAGGACCGATATGGTTAGGGTTAGGGCATAACGTAATCTCGGTGTGACCGATTACACAAACTCGATGGGACCGATTTTGGTAATAAGCTAGCCAGAGAGTTGGTCAGGTAAACTCGGTGGGACCGATTCGCTCATCTCGGTGAGACCGAAATGTTAAAAAAGGGAAACAAAGAGTTTACATTGCAATCTCAGTGGGACCGATCGCTCACCTCGGTAAGACCGAAACGTTACGAAGGGAAATAGAGAGATTACAATCCCATCTCGGTGAGACCGAGATCCCTACCGGTGAAACCAATTTGCCTAGGGTTTGTGGCAGTGGCTATGACATTTGAAACTCGGTGGCACCGGATAGATAGAATCGGTGGGGCCGAGTTTGACTTTTGGTTTAGGTCATATGTGGATGTGGGAAGGTAGTTGAGGGTTTTGGAGCATATCACTAAGCACTTTGAGCAAGCAAGCCATTAAGCAACACCTCATCCCTCCTTGATAGTATTGGCTTTTCCTATAGACTCAATGTGATCTTGGATCACTAAAATATAAAATGTAGAGTCTTGATCTTGAAGCTTGAGCCAAACTTTTTGTGCTTAGAATTTTGAGGGATCCACTTTCCTCATCCATGCCATGCCATTCATTGAGATTTTCCTGAAATATTAATCTTGGAATAATGTTAGCTCAATGAGCTATATGTTGTTAGGAATTACCAAAACCACCCGGGGATAGTTGCACTTTCAACCTCCCCCTTTTTGGTAATTGATGACAACATATAGATCAAAGCTTCGACAAATGATAATAAGAGTGAAAGATATTGTCGCTTTGAGAAGTATGTGAAAAGCAAGAGCTCCCCCTAAATTTGTGCATATCTTAAGATTTGCTTTGGACTGCAAATGCACAATGAGTTAGGATCATGGGTTACTCTTCCATGTCACATACATCTTGGTGGAGCGCTCAAAATGATAAGAATTAAATGCATGCACTCATCACCAAGCAAAGTGAATGATCATATAAGGATAAGTAAGATAATATCATCTAACAAGCATAAGTGTAGCTTATGATCAACTACATGATCATCAATGTCTCACAGATAATAGCGTAGTATCTCAAGCAATCAAAAGACAAACAAAGTTCAACCACCAAAGCAAGAGAGAATAAAAAGCAACGCTCTCTCTCGAAGCCTATGATCTATACATTTTTCTCCCCCTTTGGCAACAAGTTACCAAAAAGTTCATAGAAATTGCATAGCACTAGAACGTCTCTCAGGCTTGGTCTTCAGGTGGTGGTGTCCGGAGAACTCCAAGGACGAAGGCTTCAGTTGAAGTAGATGGAGCTGATGGGGTAGGTGCTGGAGCTGGTGGCACTGAAGCTGTAGCTGGTGCAGATGAAGTGGCTCTAGTGTCCGATACAGGCACTGCAGCAGATCTCTGAGCTCGAGGCACTCTGGCAAATGCATCAGTGGTTGTCTTGCCCTTCCTCTCCTGCATGTCATCCTGTAGCTGCTCCACAACAGACTGAATCTCAGTTACTTTGACATCTAAATCATAGAATTTTTGTTCCACGATTCTTTCCAGGCTCTCCTGGTTTTGAGTTAGGGTGGCCAACCCCTTCTCAATCCTCAGAGATGATGCTATCAAGTAACCAAGTTGGTCCTGCTTGCTTTTCAAAAAGTACTCAGATGCCTCCTCTTGAGTTGGCATCTTGGCAGCCTTCTTCATCTTTGCCTTCTCCTTCTTTGCTTGTGCTTGCACTGAGGAGGGTTCATCTTCATTCATCACAACTTGGTTGTCCTTGAAGTCAGGATAGATAGGCAAGTGTTCCTTATCCAACAAGTATGTGCCTGTGCCCATCTTTGAGTTTATCAATTCCTGGGTCTGTGGGGCATATCCACAACTTCTTTTCTGGTCAGCTGCAGTCCTCTTGATAGTCTCAACTATAAGGCTCATGACCTTGAACTTCTGTGGCACATCAAATATATGTACCAAGTTAATTGCATGGCCTCTGATCATTCTGTGATCACCAGACTTGGGCAAGAGAGTGTGCCTAAGGATCTAATTGATTGTAGGCAGCCCTGATAGCAAGTGTTTTACTGACCCAAACTGGTGAGTCTCAAGATCATCTTCAGGAATCTCCTTGTACATATTTTCCATAGAGTTGTGATCCATCTTCTTCTTGGCATAGACATCCAAGTCATCTTCTTTTTCCTTAGGAGCATTGATCAGATTTGCCCATTCCTCAATAGTTGAGTGGTACCTTGTACCTTCAGACATCCATACTATCCTGCCATTTGGATAGAAGTGTGTTGTGGAGTAGAATTGCATTATGAGCTCCTCATTCCACTTTGTGAGCTTCTGCCCAACAAAGTCTGCAACTCCACAAGCACTGAAGCTGTCAAACACACCAGGATAGTGTTCCTCATTTTCCTTGATATACTTCCAGTCGACCCACCTCATTTCACACACTATAGGCTTCTTGTCCAACAACACTGTCTCATAGAAATCTTGTTGTTCCTTTGTGTGGAACCTGTAATCAACAGCAGTCCTTCTCCTGGTAGAATATGGATCTATCTCTCTCCATTTCCTCAGTCCTGAGTCTCTCCTGATCTTCATGTTCTCAGCCACAGGATGAGCATCATTGTGGTCTAGAATTTTTGGCTTCAATTTTCTCAAAACATGCTCTTCATCTTCTTCTTCAGCAACAGTCTCAGGCACTGGGGCCTTGTTCTTCTCAGCAGCTGGTATGTTTCTGGTATTTCTCTTTGGTGCAGTCTTGGGCTTGGAGGCAACTTTGGGTGCTTCTTTGGGCTTTGATGATGCAGCCCCTGTCCTGATAGCATCACCCATAAGCTTTTGTGCCTTGGGTGCTGGTGCAGCAACCTCTTCTTCCTCTTCGTCTTCCATCATGGAAGCCTTTCCAATCACTCTGGCCATGGTCTTCTTGACCCTTTCCTTCCTTTTCTTTCCTTCTGCAGCAGGCTCTTTGGGTTGAGATTCCAAAGATGCTTGAAAGGATGCTCTGGCCTTAGACATTGGTTGTCTTCCTGCTGGCCTTTTGATCTTCATTCCTGGCTTAATTGCAGCTGAGCTATACTCCTTCTTAACCACTTTCTTCTTTGATGTGGCCTCATCCTCAATGGCCACATAGTATTCATCCTCAGACTCTGAAGTTTTCTTCTTGCTTGCTCTAGTGGCAGCCTTTGGCAAATCGCTTGGGGTGCTCCTGCTACCATCATCTGAACTGCTAGAGGGACTAGTGCCCTCACTCAGGTGAACCTGCTCCTCTGACCTATTCTGGCTGTCACTCTGGTTAGACATGTTGCAAACACTGACAGCAGACCCTATGAATAGATATAGATGAGATAGAGTGGATGAGCATCACAAAATGCAGAGGTTTTTGCAAAAGAATGAGTCAAAAACTTAGTTTTAGTTTTCCACAGAAAGCATTTCGGATCAACCGATTTGCAAACTCGATGATACCGAAGCAGTTGTTGGAACCTAAACTAGTGAACTCGGTCAGATCGAGTCACAGTTCGGTGGCACTGAGACTGCTAGGGTTTCACAAAGTCCTGAACTCGATCACACCGATTTGTAATTCTCAATCAAACCGAGAACCACATGTGCAATGGCCTTGGCCGAATCGGTGGAACCGAGTTCTGCAACCCGGTGGGTCCGAGATGGTTTCGGCGGAAACCTAACCCTAAATTTTCGATTCAACTCTAATCTACAGAGTGTTTTGACTGGATAGAAGCATTTCAATCGTGGTAAGAATCATAATGGACACAATGTGCTAGGAATCGGACGGGGATAGCACTGTGATCGAGTCCATACCCTAGTTCGGCGATGAACTCGCTACGGCGGGAACGGCGGGGAAGAATTCCATTGACAGCGGCAGAGACCAGCGACAGGAGGCGGCTGGCGACGAGGAGGACGATCCGGAGACCCAGGAGGCAGAGCGAGCTATGCGCGGGCGAAGGGGTTTTGGAGAAATTTCCAAAATTTTGCCCGTGAGTATATATAGCCCGACCCTGTCGGTGTGACCGAGTGGAACAACTCGGTGGCACCGAGATGCATAACTATTGACAGTTACAGCAACTCGGTGTGACCGAAAAGTTCAAATCGGTTGCACCGAGATTGAAAACCTAGACCGACTTAGTGATCTCGGTATGACCGAAATGGAGGAATCGGTCAGACCGAAACACACAAAGAAGTTTTGGAAGTTTAAGTCTATGACGAATTGGGGACTCCGAGTGCTCCTCACACAGAGTGGTTCGAATCTGACTTGATCAAATTTTGTGATGTAGCATGAATAGAGTTTGAGACGAGAAAAGCATAGATAGCTAGAGAGGGTTCTTAGGCATTCTTGTCCATCCACTTGGCAAAAGAAAACCAATCAATCAAAACAACAAGTGGATGTCCTCGAATGAGTAAAATATGCAATCAACATGCTCACACAATAAAATGGCAATTGAAATATGTGGCAAAGCATGCACAACCAATTCTAGCATCTATCAAACAATTTGCGATGACTAGGTCATCTATATATGAGTATATTGACTTAGGAGTCAAATTAGAACATTTGATTATAGGTCATACTCATCGTTTAAGCACAAGTGGGGTTACCACTTTTTCATAAAGCATTGTTGTGTTCACACCATTAGAGTTGCTTTAGCTCAATTCTTAGAGTAAAGCTCCCCCTAGATGTGAGATCCCCCCTAAGAGGGATGAACTAACCTTGGGTTTTGTCGATGATGACTTCATGTAGATGTTGAAGATGTGGATGCTCAATGTTGATGTAGAACATTTGGAGCTATCCATTTGAGTGAGTTGCACTTTCAATACCTACACGGGTTAGTCCCACAAGAAACAAACAAGGATATCCATAGACATAGAGTGATGCACACACAAGATGATGTCTATGAAAGCTTTTAGGTTACCTTGTCCCTTGTCTTACCAACAAGAGGGTTTGTGACTCCTTGAACTAGTGCAAGATGTGGAAGTTGATTGCACTTGTTCTTGTCAAGATGATAAGAGTGAAGTATGTTGGCGGAGTCACCCTCAAGAACTCTCTAGTTCTTCTTCTTCGGGATCCACACCATCTTGATGGGAATCCTCGGTGTTGTAGTTGTACTTGATGAAGTGGAACTTGAAGTAGTCTTGGGAACCCACTTGACCAAGGCCTTAGGAGCTTCTTTAAATGCATCGATTTCTTCTTGAAGCTTGTCCTTGCCTTTTTGCTTGTGGTCTTGTGGTGGAAGATCATCTTGAGCTTGTGTCCCTTTGAGAGAAGTAGGATCATACTTCTCTTGTTGAGGAACAAACTTCGTCTTGGGGTATTGATCTTCTTCCCACTCAACTCCATTGGCATTGAACTTTCGTTCCAAACCAACACCTTGATTCTTTCGGTGCCTTCCTTGCTTGCGTACAATTTCCTCGAATTGCTTACTTCCGGCAAGGCTCTTGTAAACACCTTTCTCTATAATTCCCTTCAATAAGCTATTTTCTTTCTCAAGTGTAACTTGGCTAAGAGAATCATTAGTGGAATCAAGAGAACTACTATAAGCAACAATATTGGATTTAGCATGATTATTCTTACTACTAGAGGAAGAATCTTTCTTGTTCTTGTTACTAGACTTGACTTGAGGCATGTAAGTGGATAAGAGTAGACGCTTGGCAATGTAAGAAGAACTTTTCTTGCGAAGATCATCATTGATTGCTTTTAAGAACTCATGCTCTTGCTCAAGGTTGAGCTTTTCAAAGCGCAATTTCTCATGAGTCCTTAAAAGTTCTCGATGATCTCCTAAGATAGTTTCATGAGCTAACTTAAGAGTGTTTAGTTCTTTAGTTAGAGACTCAATCTTCTCCTTATCATTGTCATTCGTTTTATCTTGATTAGCATGATTAATTGACGTTTCATCATAGTATTCATCACTAGAGTTGTCAACAAGTAAATCATCATCACCTAACAAGTCATCTTCATCACTATTGAAATCAACATACTCGGGGTGTGATACCTTTGGGCCTTTAGCCATGAAGCATGTTCCAACTCCTTCATTTGGTGAGTCAAATATGTCGTAGGAGTTGGTTGTCACAAGTGCTAGACCGGCAACACCTTCATCTTGAGTATATTCGGAGTCGGAGTGATAGCTTCTCTCGGAGTGGTTGTCAGAGTCGGAGCCGGATACCCATTCACCAACATGAGCTTGATGTCTTCGTTTTGTGTAGCTCCTTGATGACTTGTCCTTTCTTTCTGAATCCTTGCTTCTCTGTGAGGGTCTTCGTTCATAACGATCATCTCTACTCCTTCTTTCTCTAGATGGTGATTCTTCTCTTCTACTTCTTCTCTTGGGAGAATCTTCTCTTCTCTTGTAGGGGGTCGTACACTCATTGGAGTAGTGTCCGGGCCTTCCACAATTGTAGCAGTTTCTCTCTCGACTAGAAGATCTTTTGTCATTGTAGGACCTTGACTTGGAGCTTCTCTCTTTGCTCCTACTCTTGTAGAACTTGTTGAAGTTCTTCACCATTAAGCTCAATTCTTCATTGAAGGTTTGTTTCTCACTCGATGATGTCGGGGCATCACATGAGGCTTTGTAAGCACCACTTGATTTGTTGTGAAGTTCCTCTTTATCCTTGAGTGACATCTCATGAGCAACAATTCTTCCGATGACTTCCATTGGCTTGAGATCTCTGTAATTGGGCATCATTTGGATCAATGTGCACACGGTATCATATTTTCCATCCAAGGCTCTTAGGATCTTCTTGATGATGAATCTATCGGTCATCTCTTCACTCCCTAAGCCGGCAATCTCATTTGTGATAAGAGCAAGCCTAGAGTACATTTCAGCGACACCTTCACCATCCTTCATTTTGAACTTGTCAAGTTGACTTTGAAGCACATCCAAGTTGGATTCCTTGACGAAGTTGGTACCTTCATGCATGTCAATCAAAGTATCCCAAATTTCCTTTGCATTCTCAAGACGGCTGATTTTGTTGAATTCTTCGGGGCACAATCCGTTGAAGAGGATATCACAAGCTTGAGCATTGTATTGTAGCATCTTCAACTCATCCGCGGTAGCTTCACGATTCGGTTCTCTCCCATCAAAGAATTCACCTTGCAAGCCAACACACACAATAGCCCAAATGGCGGGGTTATGTCCAAGAATATGCATTTTCATCTTATGCTTCCAACTAGCAAAATTAGTACCATCAAAGTAAGGACCTCTACGGTGATAATTTCCCTCGCTAGACGCCATACTCTCCTAGGTTGTGAAACCAAGGCTATGACCACCAAAAGCTATGGAAATCAAAGCAAATGGAGACCAAAGCTCTGATACCACTTGTAGGATCAAAAGTATGTCTAGAGGGGGGTGATTAGACTACTTGACCAAATAAAAATCTAGCCTTTTCCCAATTTTAGTTCTTGGCAGATTTTAGCTATCTTAGCACAAGTCAAGCAATCTTCACACAATTCAAGCAAGCATGCAAAAGAGTATATGAGCAGCGGAAAGTAAAGCATGCAACTTGCAAGAATGTAAAGGGAAGGGTTTGGAGGATTCAAACGCAATTGGAGACACGGATGTTTTTGTCGTGGTTCCGATAGGTGGTGCTATCGTACATCCACGTTGATGGATACTTCAACCCACGGAGGGTAACGGTTGCGCGAGTCCACGGAGGGCTCCACCCACGAAGGGTCCACGTAGAAGCAACCTTGTCTATTCCATCATGGTCGTCACCCACGAAGGACTTGCCTCACTAGCGGTAGATCTTCACGAAGTAGGCGATCTCCTTGCCCTTACAAACTCCTTGGTTCAACTCCACAATCTTGTCGGAGGCTCCCAAGTGACACCTAGCCAATCTAGGAGATACCACTCTCCAAGAAGTAACAAATGGTGTGTTGATGATGAACTCCTTGCTCTTGTGCTTCAAATGATAGTCTCCCCAACACTCAACTCTCTCTCACATGATTTGGATTTGGTGGAAAGAAGATTTGAGTGGAAAGCAACTTGGGGAAGGCTAGAGATCAAGATTCATATGGTTGGAATGGAATATCTTGACCTCAACACAAGTGTAGGTGGTTCTCTCTCAAAAAATATGTATTGGAAGTGTAGGTATGTTCTGATGGCTCTCTCCACGAATGAAGAGTGGGTGGAGGGGTATATATAGCCTCCACACAGAATCTAACCGTTACACACAATTTGCCAAACTCGGTGGGACTGAATGGTTAAACTTGGTCGGACCGATTCAGCAAACCTAGTGACCGTTAGGATTTTCGGTGGGACTGAGATGCAACTCGGTAGGACCGATATGGTTAGGGTTAGGGCATAACGTAATCTCGGTGTGACCGATTACACAAACTCGGTGGGACCGATTTTGGTAATAAGCTAACCAGAGAGTTGGTCAGGTAAACTCGATGGGACCGATTTGCTCATCTCGGTGAGACCGGAATGTTAAAAAAGGGAAACAGAGAGTTTACATTGCAATCTCGGTGGGACCGATCGCTCACCTCGGTAAGACCGAAACGTTATGAAGGGAAACAGAGAGATTACAATCCCATCTCGGTGAGACCGAGATCCCTATCGGTGAAACCGATTTGCCTAGGGTTTGTGGCGGTGGCTATGACATTTGAAACTCGGTGGCGCTGGATAGATAGAATCGGTGGGGCCGAGTTTGACTTTTGGTTTAGGTCATATGTGGATGTGGGAAGGTAGTTGAGGGTTTTGGAGCATATCACTAAGCACTTTGAGCAAGCAAGCCATTAAGAAACACCTCATCCCTCCTTGATAGTATTGGCTTTTCCTATAGACTCAATGTGATCTTGGATCACTAAAATATAAAATGTAGAGTCTTGATCTTGAAGCTTGAGCCAAACTTTTTGTCCTTAGAATTTTGAGGGATCCACTTTCCTCATCCATGCCATGCCATTCATTGAGCTTTTCCTGAAATATTAATCTTGGAATAATGTTAGCTCAATGAGCTATATGTTGTTAGGAATTACCAAAACCACCCGGGGATAGTTGCACTTTCAGAAGAGCTCGTCGTAAAGGGTTACGTCGATGCTAGCTTCGACACAGATCTGGATGACTCCAAGTCACAAACCGGATACGTGTATATTTTGAATGGTGGGGCAGTCAGCTGGTGCAGTTGCAAGCAAAGCGTCGTGGCGGGATCTACATGTGAAGCGGAGTACATGGCAGCCTCGGAGGCATCACAAGAAGCAATCTGGGTGAAGGAGTTCATTACCGACCTAGGAGTTATTCCCAATGTGTCGGGCCCGATGACTCTCTTCTGTGACAACACTGGAGCTATTGCCCTTGCCAAGGAGCCCAGGTTTCACAGGAAGACCAGGCATATCAAGCGTCGCTTCAACTCCATTCGTGAAAATGTTCAAAATGGAGACATAGATATTTGTAAAGTGCATATGGACCTGAATGTCGCAGATCCATTGACTAAACCTCTTCCTCGAGCAAAACATGATCAACACGAGAACTCTATGGGTGTTCGATTCATCACAATGTAACTAGATTATTGACTCTAGTGCAAGTGGGAGACTGTTGGAAATATGCCCTAGAGGCAATAATAAAATGGTTATTATTATATTTCCTTGTTCATGATAATTGTCTAGTGTTCATGCTATAATTGTGTTATCCGGAAATTGTAATACATGTGTGAATACATAGACCACAACATGTCCCTAGTGAGCCTCTAGTTGACTAGCTCATTGATCAATAGATGGTTACGGTTTCTTAACCATGGACATTGGATGTCATTGATAACGGGATCACATCATTAGGAGAATGATGTGATGGACAAGACCCAATCCTAAGCATAGCACAAGATCGTGTAGTTCGTCTGCTAGAGCTTTTCTAAGTGTCAAGTATCATTTCCTTAGACCATGAGATTGTGCAACTCCCGAATACCGTAGGAGTGCTTTGGGTGTACCAAACGTCACAACGTAACTCGGTGGCTATAAAGGTACACTACAGGTATCTCCGAAAGTGTCTGTTGGGTTGGCATGAATCGAGACTGGGATTTGTCACTCTGTATGACGGAGAGGTATCTCTGGGCCCACTCGGTAATGCATCATCATAATGAGCTCAGTGTGACTAAGTAGTTGGTCACGGGATCATGCATTACAGAACGAGTAAAGTGACTTGCCAGTAACGAGATTGAACGAGGTATTGGGATACCGACGATCGAATCTCGGGCAAGTAACGTACCGATTAACAAAGGGAATTGTATACGGGATTGCTTGAATCCTGGACATCGTGGTTCATCCGATGAGATCATCGTGGAACATGTGGGAGCCAACATGGGTATCCAGATACTGTTGTTGGTTATTGGACGGAGAGTTGTCTCGGTCATGTCTGCATGGTTCCCGAACCCGTAGGGTCTACACACTTAAGGTTCGATGACGCTAGGGTTATTAGGAAGACTTGTATGTGATTAACGAATGTTGTTCGGAGTCCCGGATGAGATCCCGAACGTCACGAGGAGTTTCAGAATGGTCCGGAGGTGAAGATTTATATGTAGGAAGTTGTCATACGGTCACCGGAAAGGTTCGGGGGCATATCGGTATTGTACCGGGGCCACCGGAGGGGTTCCGGGGGTCCACCGGGAGGGGCCACCTCTCTCGGAGGGCCTAATGGGCCGTAGAGGAAAGGGAACCAGCCCTACATGGGCTGGGCGCATCCCCCCCCCCTTGGGCCCATGCGTCTAGGGTTAGGGGGGGAACCCTAAGGGGGGCGCCCCCCTTGCTTGGGGGGCAAGCCCCCTCCCCTTGGCCCCCCCTCTAGATCTCATCTAGAGGGGTCCGGCCCCCTTCCTCCTTCCCCTATAAATAGAGGGGCAAGGGGAGGGTTGCACACCGACATCCAAGGCGCATCCCCTCCCCTCCCCAACACCTCTCCTCCTGCGCAAGAGCTTGGCGAAACCCTGCCGGAGTACTGCTGCTCCACCACCACCACGCCGTCGTGCTGCTGTTGGAGCCCTCTTCCTCAACCTCTCCCTCTTCCTTGCTGGATCAAGGCGCGGGAGACGTCCTCGCTCCGTACGTGTGTTGAATGTGGAGGTGTCGTCCGTTCGGCGCTAGGATCATCGGTGATTTGGATCACGACGAGTACGACTCCATCATCCCCGTTCTCTTGAACGCTTCCGCTCGCGATCTACAAGGGTATGTAGATGCACTCCTCTTCCCCTCATTGCTAGATGACTCCATAGATTGATCTTGGTGATGCGTAAAAAAATTTAAATTTCTGCTACGATCCCCAACAATTCTGAGTATATGTTCACTGACAGAACTATTCTCCTCCATTTTGTAGTTGTAGAACTTATTGGAGACTTCATATCTCTCAATTCGGGCATTTGCTTGAAATATTAACTTCAACTCCTGGAACATCTCATATGCTCCATGACGTTCAAAACTTCGTTGAAGTACTGGTTCTAAGCCGTAAAGCATGGCACACTGAACTATTGAGTAGTCATCAGCTTTGCTCTGCCAAGCGTTCATAACGTCCAGTGTTGCTCCTGCAGCGGGTTTGGCACTCAGCGGTGCTTCCAGGACATAATTCTTCTATGCAGCAATGAGGATAATCCTCAAGTTACGGACCCAGTCCGTGTAGTTGCTACCATCATCGTTCAACTTAGCTTTCTCTAGGAACGCATTAAAATTCAAAGGAATAGTAGCATGGGCCATTGATCTACAATAGCATAGACATGCAAGATACTATCAAGTGCTAAGTTCATGATAAATTAAAGGCAATTAATCATATTACTTAAGAACTCCCACTTAGATAGACATCCCTCTAATCATCTAAGTGATCACGTGATCCATATCAACTAAACCATGTCCGATCATCACATGAGATGGATTAGTTTTCAATGGTGAACATCACTATGTTGATCATATCTACTATATGATTCACGCTCGACCTTTCGGTCTCAGTGTTCCAAGGCCATATCTGCACATGCTAGGCTCGTTAAGTTTAACCCGAGTATTCTACGTGTGCAAAACTGGCTTGCACCTGTTGTGTGTGAACATAGAGCTTATCACACCCGATCATCATGTGGTGTCTCGGCATGACGAACTGTAGCAACGGTGCATACTCAGGGAGAACACTTATACCTTGAAATTTAGTGAGAGATCATATTATAATGCTACAGCCGTACTAAGCAAAATAAGATGCATAAAGGATAAACATCACATGCAATACCCAAAATGACTACCCAGTCATTCAATATGCGGACGACATGGTCCTTGCAATGTCGGCTTGTCCCATCCAGGCTACAACCATCAAAAATATTTTGTCCGACTGCCACTTCTATTGGCTTAAAAATTAACTTCCACAAATCCACACTTGTCCCGATCAACTGTGATGAGACACTGTACACCAACTTGGCGAATATTTTCGGATGTGTTGTGGGAAAGATGCCATTTACTTACCTTGGCCTCCCCATGGGGACTACTAAACCATCCATGCATGATCTTATGCCTATGGTTTGTCGGGTGGAAAGAAGGCTCTGAGCAACACTTAATATGATATCCTATGGTGGCAAGCTATCTCTGCTCAACTCGGTCATTACCTCACTTATCATCTTCGCTATGTGCACGCTCAAACTTCCAGCTGGAATTATTGAACTCTTGGACAAGATACGTCGAAAATGTCTATGGAAAAAGAAAACGGATCAAGGCGACAAATGCACTTCCCTGGCTCCTTGGGACATGGTCTGCAAACCAAAAATATGTGGTGGTCTTGGGGTTCTAAATATGAAAATCCAGAACGAGGCCTTACTCCTCAAGTTTCTACATAAGTTCTATAATCATTGGGACCTGCCTTGGGTTGAGTTGATTTGGAACTCTTATTACACCTCCCGGATTCCTCACGCAACTGACTCTTGTGGCTCCTTCTGGTGGCGAGATGTCTCAAAGCTTATGCCCACTTATAGAGGAATCACCTTGGTTAATGTGAGTAATGGAGCAACCACTCTCTTCTGGAAAGATATGTGGCTGGGTGAAATCCTGGCCGAAACCCACCCACACGCCTTCTCATTTGCCAAGGATGAAGACATTTCTGTTTGCGCGTTCCTGGGAACCACCAGCTTGCAGGAAAAGTTCCACCTACCACTATCTGTGCAGGCTCATGCTGAGACCAGAGATCTACACAGCATGACCTCGGACGTACAGCTGGACGATCAAACAATACATGATGAATGGACATACATCTGGGGATCCGCTCACTTCTCGGCCAACAAATTTTAGGACTTTTTCTTTAGAGACATCCAATCTCATCATGCATATTCATGGCTATGGAAGTCCAAAACCACTATGAAAATCAAAGTCTTTGGATGGCTCCTACTTTTGGACAGGTTGAACACAAGAAATATGTTAAAACGAAGACATTACAACATTGGTAACACCTTTGGTTGCCTGCTTTGCCCAACATGCACTGATGAAACGGTGGAGCACCTGTTCTTTGAATGCCCTTTTAGCTTACATTGCTGGGCCAAAATTGGAATGCAAGGGTCCACTCAAGGTAATAGGTTGGACTGGGTGGAATCGGCTAAAACATCATGGAATAGACCCTTATTCGTTGAAATCCTTCTACAATCTGCTTGGAGCATTTGGAAAGAAAGGAACAACAAGCACTTCTGAGGAATCACTCCATCCACAAGATCTTGGCTCTCTAGACTGAAAGAAGACCTATCCCTCCTCACTTATAGGGTAGGAGATAAGAATAAACCCTTCTTACTTTCTTTCTTAGATACCTTGTAATAAAGCTCTGAATATAACTCCCCCCTCTCCACCCACAAAGTGGGATGTCTTTGTAACATACAACTCATGTACAGTTGCTGATTCATTTATTTAATTTGCAGTAGGAGCCTCTCCTACTGTTTCAGTGGTTCAAAAAAACATCACATGCAATCAAATAAGTGATATGATATGGCCATCATCATCTTGTGCCTTTGATCTCCATCTCCAAAGCACCGTCATGATCACCATCGTCACTGGCTTGACACCTTGATCTCCATCGAAGCATCATTGTCGTCTCGCTAACCATTGCTTCTACGACTATCGCTACCGCTTAGTGATAAAGTAAAGCAATTACATGGCGATTGCATTTCATACAATAAAGCGACAACCATATGGCTCCTGCCAGTTGCCGATAACTGTTACAAAACATGATCATCTCATACAACAATTTATATATCATCACGTCTTGACCATATCACATCATAGCAAGCCCTGCAAAAAGAAGTTAGACGTCATCTACTTTGTTGTTGCAAGTTTTACGTGGCTACTACAGGCTTTAGCAAGAACCGTTCTTACCTACGCATCAAAACTACAATGATTTTTCGTCAAGTGTGTTGTTTTAACCTTCAACAAGGACCGGGCGTAGTCAAACTCGATTCAAGTAAAGCTGGAGAAATAGACACCCACTAGCCACCTGTGTGCGAAGCACGTTGGTAGAATCAGTCTCATGAACGCGGTCATGTAATGTCGGTCTGGGCCGCTTCATCCAACAATACCGCCGAATCAAAGTAAGACATGCTCGTAAGCAGTATGACTATTATCGCCCACAACTCATTGTGTTCTACTCGTGCATATAACATCTACGCATAGACCTGGCTCGGATGCCACTGTTGGGGAACGCGGTATTTCAAAAAAAATCCTACGATCACGCAAGATCTATCTAGGAGATGCATAGCAACAAGATGGGAGAGTATGTCTACGTACCCTCGTAGACCGAAAGCGGAAGCGTTTAGTAACGCGGTTGATGTAGTCGAACGTCTTCGCGATCCAACCGATCCAAGTACCGAACGTACGGCACCTCTGCGATCAGCACACGTTCAGCTCAGTGACGTCCCTCGAACTCTTGATCTAGTTGAGGTCGAGGATGAGTTCGGTCAGCATGATGGCATGGTGACGGTGATGATGAAGTTTACTGGCACAGGGCTTCGCCTAAGCACTACAACGATGTGCCCGAGGTGTGTAACTGTGGAGGGGGGCACCGCACACGGCTAAGAGAAACTTTGGTGTGCCTTTGGGGTGCCCCCTCCCATGTATATAAAGGGGGGAGGAGAGGTGGTCGTCCCTAGAGGGGGGCGCGCCATGGGGGGACTCCTACTTGGACTCCTAGTCCAAGTAGGATTCCTCCCCCCCCCCCCCTTTCCTAGTCCAAGTAGGAGAAGAAGGGAAGGAGGAAATGAGAGAAGGAAGGAGGGGGCGCCGCCCCCTCCCCTTGTCCAATTCGGACTGGGCAAGGGGGGCGTGCGCCACCTCTGACCGCCCCTCTCTCTTCTCCAGTAAGGCCCATGATGGCCCATTAACTTCCCGGAGGGGGTTCCGGTAACCCCCCGTACTCCGAAACTTATCCGAAACGACCTGAACCATTCCGGTGTCCGAATGTAGCCTTCCAATATACGAATCTTTATGTCTCGACCATTTCAAGACTCCTCGTCATGTCCGTGATCTCATCCGGCACTCCGAGCAAACTTCGGTTCATCAAAACATGAAACTCATAATACAAATCGCCATCGAACGTTAAGCGTGTGGGCCCTATGGGTTTGAGACCTATGTAGACATGACTAAGACACATCTCTAGAATAACCAATAGCGGAATCTGGATGCTCATATTGGCTCCTACATATTCTACGAAGATCTTTATCGGTCACACCGCATAACAACATACGTTGTTCCCTTTGTCATTGGTATGTTACTTGTCCGAGATTCGATCGTCGGTATCATCATACCTAGTTCAATCTCGTCACTGACAAGTCTCTTGACTCGTTCTGTAATGCATCATCCCGTAACTAACTCATTAGTTACATTGCTTGCAAGGCTTATAGTGATGTGCATTACCGAGAGGGCCCAAAGATACCTCTCCGAAACACGGAGTGACAAATCCTAATCTCGATCTATGCCAACTCAACAAACACCATCGGAGACACCTGTAGAGCATCTTTATAATCACCCAGTTATGTTGTGACGTTTGATAGCACACTAAGTGTTCCTCCGGTATTTGGGAGTTGCATAATCTCATAGTCTTAGGAACATGTATAAGTCATGAAGAAAGCAATAGCAATAAACTAAACGATCATAGTGCTAAGCTAACGGATGGGTCTTGTCCACGACATCATTCCCTAATGATGTGATCCCGTTCATCAAATGACAACACATGTCTATGGCTAGGAAACTTAACCATCTTTGATTAACGAGCTAGTCAAGTAGAGGCATACTAGGGACACTCTGTTTGTCTATGTATCCACATACTAAGTTTCTGGTTAATACAATTCTAGCATGAATAATAAACATTTATCATGATATAAGGAAATATAAATAACAACTTTATTATTGCCTCTAGGGCATATTTCCTTCATGATCATCACGGGGGTCCTTGGACCGACCCGTATGTCCGGGAGCCGATGTGGCAAGCACCCCTAGTCTAGGACAGCATTAGTCGGGAGCAAACTCGGGCGACTACGGGATCACGAGCGTGAGGCGCCTACCAGCCATGGTAGGAGAGTAAAAGGAGACCGACGTGACAGGGTGTAGGAGGCAGCGGCAAAGCGTCACATTGGCCCTTCCACCGGGCTTGTTCGGGAGGCAAGTGACACGTTAGCCCAGGCGGTGGCGCCCTGCCACAAAGCTAGTGGGCGAGGATGGGATGCCAATGTGGAGATGAGGTAGAGGCGGGTTGCATCGACGGTTGGGTGCGGGGATCCTCTTGTAGTCCGATAGAACGCGACAAGGGCGTTGTGGCTTCTCATAGCAATGACGCTCATCGCTGCCATCAGCGCACTCTCGGCTGCGGCGGGCATTGAGCTGGACGAGGTCACGACTTGGACAAGGTGCAGACAATGAGGCGAAGGCGGCGTCGTGCGGGGTCGGCCGAAGCGGAGGCGTTGTTCAACAACGACAACAAGCAATATGCCTCCAAGATATCCCTTTGCCATGTTTTCCTATCATTCTTCTCTGTTCCTATGCCACTCTATTGTAGTACCATTTTTTGTTGGTAATCACCAATTAGAAAACATGGCAAATTATTAAGATTAAATGCCTATATGGCTATATCATATCAGGGACACAATTTAGGTTGAAGAACATTTTAGGTTGCCATGGCAAAAAATTGATGTTGGACACATATATGCATGGTATTGAAAGTTGACATGGCGAAAATACCTCCTCCATAAATTGTACCCCCTAATTATGCATGGTATTGAAAGTTGACATGGCCAAAATACCTCCTCCATAAATTGTACCCCCTAATTATGCATGGTATTGAAAGTTGCCAGACCAATTCTTTTTCTTTTTTCTGGTGTTATAAGGTTGGTGGAAATTTTAGGAACAGAAAGTACAATATACATGGCAATTTTTTAATACTGGTCTATGGGTCATGGCAAATGTAGGGATAAAAACAAGTACAATTTCAATAACACATGACAATTTTGTTTGGTGACACATTACAATTTGGTTTGATGACCCATGACAATTTTATGACTTGTCCACGTCGAAAATGTAACTACAATTGGCATGTCCTATCTACATTTTTATAGGGGTTTATAGTTGCCCTCTACTTAAAAGAATACCCTTTTCCCAATTTTTGGCCATGTGCAAAATGAAATTGTTGGCAAATTCATATGGTACCATAAAAGCATTTTGCCAAGGCAAAAATGTTCATGACAAAGTTTTAGTATTTACCATGGCAAATTTAGTAACCGCCCATGGCAATATTTTTAATGTATCATGACAAATTTAGCAATTGACCATGGCAAATTGAGTTTATTGCTCATGGCAAATTTATTCTTCTCGCGACAATATTCACTTCTTTTGAACCATGACAATTTAGTTGATGCTTTATTATTTTTTAGCATCATGGAAATTGGTTTGTATGTAGCATGGCGATTTTACATCATTTTTGCCATCATGGTGACACAAATGAGACGGAATTTTGTCATCTCCATAAACTTTCACGCATTTTTTGCATTTAGTCCTTTTTTCTAACCATCACGGCTAGCATCTAGTGTGCATTATGGAAAATTGACACCCCTTTCGTGCACCATGTCAAAAATATAGGTTTTTTTGCCATTAATGCATGTTTTTAGGACCACGGAAAATTTCTTTCTTTTTTGCAACATGGCACAATTACTATTTATGTGGCAATGGAAAACTTAGTTCATGGTCAGGACAATTTTTTATGCATCATGTAATTTTTGGTGTATGGACTTGGCAATTTTTCGTGACCCCAAAAAATTTATTTTTGGACCACTTTCAAAATTTAATTTACCATGGCAGCTTTATTTTTTGTAGCACGACAATTTTTTTAGGACCACGACAAATTTTATCCATCTTTTTGGAACATGGCATTTTTTGTTGAAACAAACCATGCGATTCTTTTTCCCTTTTGGTTTACAAGATGTGGCAGTTTTAGCCTGTATTGCATGGCAGTTTTGTACATTTTGATGTATTGCATCTTTTTATTTTAAACATACGTCAAACCTGCTGGGTGGTCTTTCACATTCTTCCCTTACTGGTTTTGGACCTTTCTTTTTTGCACAAGCAGTGATACCTTTTGTTGAGAAGGGCCCGTTTTGATTTTGTGATTTGTATGTGCTTTCATATATTAAATATTTTACATTATTTTGTGCAAACGAGAATTTTGTTGGGCTAGGAGGCCTAGCAAAGGCCTCTCTGACATAGGTTCACACTGAAAAGTTAATTGAAGACCAAAATAGGCATAGGATTAGCACGGCATAGCTTTTTTGTTTTTTGTTGAGAACAACAACTCGGAGTCATATTTGACGTGTAGGTCATTGAATAGTGACCTAGCGTCTACCAGCTCGCACGCCTGGTCCTCTTTATGGGCCGACCCATTCCTAGATTCTTCCCCATCGGTTTTGGAAAGGTTCTAGAACCTCTTGGTTGGCAATGTTTTTTTTTCATGGGTTGGCAAGAAATATTCAAATGACTAACTCAATTGCTTTTGTTCAGTCCAAATTCGGCCCAAAAATGATGGTTATGTGGTGGTATTCTGAACAACATAGGTGAGGAATGTCTTTATTTCGTAAGACCTTGAACCATTTTTTTCGTTTTTCCTTTCTTTTTTCCTATTTTCCTTTTTACCTTTTCTTTTATGTTTTTTTATGATGTTTGTTTTTGCTTTTCCACCCATTCTTATGCTTGTTTCTTTTTCAAATTAGATTTTCTTTAATAAAACGTAAGTTTTAGGAAAATCACAAATGATTTTTAAATTCATGAAATTTTATGAAAATCCAATTTAAGAAATTTATTGAAATATGAGAACATTTTTTTCCATACTCGCGGACATATTTTTTGAAGTGGTGATTTTTTTCCAAACTATCAAACATTTTTTTTCAAATTGAACAACATTTCTTTTCAAAATTCATGTTTCTTGGAATGCACGAACAATTTTTTTGGAATTCATGAACATTTTAAAAAATGTGAAACTTTTCTGAATTTTATGAGCATTTTTTGAATTTGTGAACATTTTTTGAAAACCATGAACATATTCTAAATTCACAAACATCTATTTCGTATTTGTAGACATTGCGGACCTTTTCTTGAAATTCAGAAACATTGTTTGAACTCGTGAACAATTTTTGAATCAACAGACATTTTTTAAATTTGCAAGAAAATGAAACTTGTGATCATTTTTTTTGAATTCATGAACATTTTTTGAATGCACGAACATTTTTTTCCAAATTCACGAACGTGTTTGTGCAAAAAAAATCCAAATTCGAGAGTATTTTTTTAATCCAAGAGCATTTTTCAAATTCTTGAACTTTTTTAAAATTCAATTTTTTGGAAATCCTTAACATTATGAAGCAAAAAAAAAGAAACAAAAAAAGGGGCTCAACGCGCCCGCACATGGGTAGGCCCAAATCATGCGCATGAGGAGGGAGCGGGTGCGTGTAATCCTACACCTGCCTTCTTTTAGCAGGTGCAATTTTTTGTTGCATTCGCGGTTGTTTACATTGGCGTTGTCGATCCGGCGACACTGGAAGCTCAGCCATGCAATGAAGCCATAACACTGACCACTAATCGCCATCTGAGTTTGATTTGCATCGCCACAGACTATGCAGAAGTGGTCGTCAACATTGCCAATTCAGCGCCTTGTCGGTATGCCATGACCTTGAGCAACATCAGCCACCAGTGCCAATCCTTCTGAGGCTTCAAGATCATTCACGAGAAGCTGGAACACAATGTAGAAGCACATTCTTTAGCTAAGGCAGCTTCTTCTCTTTCCATCGGGCGCCATGTGTGGCTTGTTGTTTTGCCCGACATTATCTGTATCCCCTTAAACATTGCTACTTAATAAAGGTCACAGATCTTAAAAAAAAGATGAAACGTTTCAAAAAAAAGACATAGCTTTTTTTAGGGGTAAAAAAAAGATATAGCTGAAACGGAAATGACCCATAGTACCGCGGCAGCCGGCTAGACCGAGGCCGTGATTTTCGAAACAGCCATACTTTCGCCATCCCGGCCCACAAAATCCTCGTGCCTACTCCGCTCCGACGCTCCCACACCCACACCCACTGCACGGCCGACGCCCCTGTGTACTCCGTTGCTGCGGGCCTTCTTCCACCCCCGTCATCCTCCGGCCGCCACCGCCCACCCCCACCCGCCATGGCCTCCACCTCCACCTCCCTCTCCCTCGCCTTCTGCCCTCTCTTCCGCCCAACCCCCCAGCCCCAATCCCAACCGCGGCACCTCGACCCCAAATTTCCCAAACCCCTGCGCCTTAGCCTCGCGCCTGCGCTCTCCTGCGCCGCCCCCCTCGCCGCCGTCCCCGACGGCGTTGCCATAGACGACATCATAGAGAAGGACTGGTCCTTCCTCAACGCCTCCGGCTCCCACCTCCCCCGCGCGCTCGCCGCGGGGGCGCTCTCGCCGGCGTCGCGCGTGCTGGCCGTGACGCCCACCGCGTCCTTCGTGAGCGCCCTCCTCTCCGAGTCCCCCTGCGAGCTCCTGGTCGCGGCGCACGAGTCGCTGTACGTGCTGGGCGGGATCAAGGAGGAGCACGACCAGGTGAGGTGCTTCCATTTGGAGGGAGGGGGAGGGGGCCAGGGAGGCGGCGTGGTGGAGGCCGTGCCGGGGAGGTTCGACGCGTTCGACGTGGTGTTCGTGTGCTACTTCCCCGGGATGGGGGTCTCGCCGGCGGCGCTGCTTAGGTCGCTCGCCAAGAGGTGCTGCAAAGGTGAGAGACCTCCTGAAATGCTACTGCCTTATCTGGTTTCGTCTCTTGTTTTTCAGTCTGAGTTTATCAACGACATTACTGTGCATTTCCTTCCATAAATTGTACCGATATGACTAGATGGATATCATATCTCTGCGTCCTTATTGATTCACTAATGGGTACTGCTTTTGAGATGGTATGTGTGATGCTTAGACCTTACAATACAAGGCACATTATTTGTAGAAATTGGTGGGTTTCAATGGTCAGATTGGCCTGTTAGATCAACAATGTTTTCTTGTTGAAGCCGTGTCCCTTAGGGCTCCGGTTCATTAAAAGAAGGTAGAAAAGAGTTGCCTGGTTAATTTGAGGAAGGCCGGGCGAAAAACATTACAACATGCCCACAAGAATGGGCATCCTGGCCGACCTGGCTCCTGCGAGGCTCGTTGGCAGAATCGGAGCTACCTAGTCCTTACGCGTTTCGGCTGGCTGTTTGGCATAGGCCGCCAGGGTTCTCATGTTGCGTTCTTTCGGAGGGTTATTAATTAACATGTTGCATTGCCATTTACATGAACTGCCTGGATAAACTTGTTTATGTACTGTATCCTATATTGTGATGTGATAGCAAATTGTTGAATGAGTACTATTTATGGTTTGTCAATTTAGTTTGCATGGAAAGCATTGAAGGAATTTAATTGAACAGATATATTATGTATTGGACCGCACGCTAACTTTATCCATTAGTATGTTGTCATACCTTTTTTCTCAAGAAGGGTAGTATACTCTTGTTATTTTAGTCCCTGAGTCATTAGGCAACTCTTTAAGTTAGTAGCAGATTTTGGTTGATAGATGCTGCTCATTCCACTTCAAGATCCACAGCGCTCATTAGTTAAATCAGTCACCTACTTCTGTTCGATTAATCTTGTGCTGCAAAGTCAACTTAGAGTTCCAGTTGGAAACAAGGGTAACCTTGAGTTCCCTCCAGGTGATTTGCAGTATGCATATGGTATTATGTTCACTATATTTTGCATCTGAGAATTCAGTCAAAGCTTCAAGTAATATTAGTGTTAATTCAGTTAGTAATATATCTTGTGCTTCGTTGTCATATAAATTTGCCTCACGGTCTAGTGACAACCTCACACATAAGAGTCAGGTTGGTAAGATTTGTCTGCATGCAATTCTTGTTATTATTCAAATAAGACACCAGTCAAAACTCCCCAACCTTGCCACACCTCGAGTTCAGGCGTTTATCAGGGTACTGCAGGTTGTTTTAATCACGAACCAAACAACTCCTTAGTTTTGAAATCTTAAGGCTTTGTGTGTTTTACTGCACAAAAAATACTTTTGGGATGCAAAACCTTTTTTGTGCTCAGTTTTATAATTCGATCGATTTCTTTTCGTTTCGCCTAGGTGCAAGAGTCGTCATCTTCTTGGATCAAGGTAGGCAGAGCCTGGCGCAACACCGCAGGGAGAATCCGGACCTTGTGTTCGCGGACTTGCCCAGTAGGTCTTCTCTGGAGAAGGCTGCAGATGGGAGCAAGTTTGAAATGGCAGAGTTCATTGATGAGTCATCGCTGTACCTTGCTGTTCTTCTGTTCCAAGGGTGAAACATTTTTGTAAGACAGATTGCGTAGACTGGTATTATCTACATGACGTTTAAGCGAGCTGCTTGTTCATAGATACGCAGGAAATTGCAAGATTACTTGTGTTTATCTACTTATCTCTGCATCTGTTTCCTAACCTATCTGGCCGAGACCATCCCTGTGTCTTGCACCTTGCTACTACCTGCTCCGCACAGAGCAAAGGCTTGCATTGCAGTAGCAAGATGTGCAGAGAGCCACAACTTCAGTTTTGCTTGTGTTAGTTCATCAGTTCCATCGTCACAGCCGGCATAGTGCCTATGCAAAAAGGTGTCGGCATGTTTATGGATGGCGCTCTCCGGTGGTGGCTCGCGTTGCTCAGTTCCAGTAGTGCGGCATCCTCGATGCGGGCAGAAGCCGGAAGGGAATAGGGTTCCCCTTTACGGCAGCAGTGGCGTGGCGGAAGCCGAAGGCTCCCAGTTTTCCATTGTGGTCGGTTGCCTTGCTGCTCTTCGTTCACCTCGGTGCCCTGCTGCCTCCTTCGACGACAATTGCTCCTGGAAGCTTTCCAGTCCCACTTGGTCGTTCTTGGACAGCAGTGGTGCTGTCGGCCAGGTGTGCCCGAATCGAGGTCGCTCTGAGGCTGCTTCAGGCTTTGAGGTTGGCATCCTTCTTGCTCTCAGGTGAGCGTCTCTATACTCCAACAGTACGACGCCCTTCGAGCCAATGCGAGGGGATAGGGTTCCCCTTCAGTGTTAGAGAAGGAAGGTGTCCTGTTCTAGACACCATGATCTTCAAATCAAACCCTTGTGATGATTGGTTGTGCCATGCTGTGCTGCATCTGCCATGACCTTCTTTAGTGCCAATGTGTGGCGTGCATCACCATTCAAGCTTTGTTCGTCGTTTTGACTACTCTTGGATGCTCGTGGTGGTTTTTCTTGTTGTTAGCTTTCCCCTTTGCATCAGTTTGGCCGTTGTGGTCTGTTGGTGTGCTGTAATTCCTACCAGGTTGATGGCTTCGTTAAATTAAAGCGGGGCTAATCTAGAACCTTTTGTCTAAAAAAGTGTAGATTAGCATGGTGTGAGCAGCGCATACGTTTCTGCGCCACAGAGCACATGAGATACCCAAGACAAATTGTGGCACAGCCACAGGGCTGATCTAACGACTTCTCTAAGGTCACCGGCATAACGCTTAGGGATGTAAATGGCGGAATAAACAGCACCGCAGGACCGTTTAGTTGGTTTTAGCTCGATAGTTCACTTTCCCCATTTACATCCCTAATAACGCTGCTTGTGCTTGCTCCAGGTGATCACCGGGATAGTTCTCGGTCAGCAGTTCATCCCATGCAGAATAAGTAAGCGATGATAAAAACAGCTGGAAAAAATGTAAAGAGAAAAAAAACACAGGAACCAACTCATTCACATGACAGCTTCAGCATTCCGAAAAAGGAACTACTGAAGCAGAACGAAAAAGGAATTGGAAATTTACCTCGTTTATAAATCAAAAAGGCTACATGATACACTATCTTCTCATACACACAAAGGGAAAATATAAGAAAAAAATGTATAAAAGATATAGTTCCGGCCCTATAGTCCAAAACTGAAGGCACGTAAGCATACAGAAAAACCACTCAAAACATCCTTTATTTCGTTCGGTTGATACAATCACTCACCGTATACAGTTGTAGACAGTAAAAATGAGAAGAGCACGTCCCCCATGTGTGTTGCTTTTAACGGGATAAAGGGAAATAGCCGCTTTGATCGGTGGAGAACAGATTATACTCCTTCACATCTGTCTGCTCTCTGGAGCATGGCTGCGCTTGAACCGGAGCAAATGGCGGCATCCTTGCTACCGACTCTCCGCTCTTACCATCTTTGGGTGACGGTGGGCCTTGCGGAGCTATCGGCAGGTTGAATTGGAACAACGAGAAGGATGCACTTTTGTCAGGCAATTTGTTACCATCTGGAGCATCCTTCGGGCCCATCGGCTTCAACATGGAATTAAGCCTGTCTGGATTCAAGCCTCCATAAGGATGACCACCAGTTGGCGCTGTTCCATGTCGGTAAGGGGGGAGGGGAGGCGGAGGCATGACTCTGAAGCTGGTCGGTGTCTTGAGAATTTGCTCTGGGTGAATACAACTAAAAGCAGGAGCTGGGTAGCGATGTACATTGTTGTACTGCACCGAGAAATCAGCAGGTCCGTTCCCAGGTACTCGGAATCCAACTGGACCAGAGAAGAAATTGGGTGGCTGACCATACTGGAAGTATCCATTTGTTGGAGCAGCACACGAGTGACTATGTGGCCCAATTGTGGTCGGTGAATATGCAGGCGTTGCATGCATGTTCTGCTGATGCGATGACTGATTCTGGAAGGGGAGTACACTGAATCCAAATCTGTCGTTGTGAGGCGGGCATGTGGCTTTTGGGTGGTATTCTCTGAAACCATTTCCTGCACACGTCTCAAACAAAGAACGTGAAGCAGTTCTTGTCGATGGAGCTTCTGTAATGATGTTGACTCTCTCCGAAGATTCCTCTGAGTCAGATGATGATGATTCTGGAGTATGAGCACTCAAAGACGTCACACTGCTTGAACTGCTTTCTCTATCTGCCTCGCTCATACATGAAGATGAGCCATCAGAACTGGCAGAGTTCGTCATGAGCTCTTCGTCTGGCTTAGAACCTTCATTATTTGTTGAGTGGCATTTTTGTTTATTCGTCATAGGAGTTCCATCAGAACAAGCAGATTGATTTTCCTCACGCTGTCCATATGGCTGATCTGTTTCTGATTTACAAACATCAGTGGACCTTTCAGAAGCTTGGTCTAGTGGTTCACGTCCTGTGTCAAGCTTTTCACATCCACTGGTATCACATTCCACTGGTTTGGGTGACTCGACATTGTCAACTGATCCTGACATATTATCTGTGTCATTTAAGCCAGTCTTTTTCCGAGTATCCATTCTCTCCCATACTTGTTTTGGAATTGCATTTCTCTCGTGTGTACTACCAACACGGCGGTACTGCACTAAAGGCTTATCAACTCCTGTTTTCTTTGCCATCTTCATCTCCCTACCTGCTCTAGCTGTTGGCAAAAAACAGTTGTCCTCTGTTTTGTAACTTTCCTGATGATCACAGCTGCAAGAATTGTAGTCTTGCCTATATCTTGTTCTGTTATTTGTACTACACACCGAGTTACAACTTCCATCACCATTTCTCATCCTTTCCATTGATCGCCACTGCATATTGCCAACACTTCTAGATTCATCTCGGCCGTCATCATACCAACAAGAGGAGTGGTCTTGAGGAACGTCCTTTCTCAACCTCAGATTTCTCCGTGATGGTTTTGATTGCTGGGATGTGAAAGGTTCACTGCTATTAACTGGAGGACATTTGGTCACTGTATCGCAGCAGTCTATATTGTTTTGTCCATCAATTTCTATGGATGAAGATTCAATCTCAGCGTGGCACAGAGCCACAGCTGTGGAATTATCTTCCTCTTCACTAGCTGCTCTGGAGCCAAAAGTATTTCCTGATTCGTCGTTAGTACATGTCGAGGAGTTGCTTAGAGTTGAGGATGAAATGTCGTCTGATGTTTTGAACTCATCTCTTTTCCCCTTGTCCCTTTCCTTCTCTTTCAGCCTCTCTTTTCTCCTGTGCTTCTTTTCTCTCTCTTTTGTTCTCCTCCTCATCCTACGCTCTTGTTCTTCACGCTTCTCTTTCTCCTCTTCCTCGAGAAGCTTGTTCTGCAAGGAGTCCACAAAATTGATATTCACAAATACAAATGAAACTACCTTCCCCAAAATTTATTTGCACTTGCACATATAACACATACCTGTTTTTCCAATGTAATGATTTCTTTGCATGCTACATGCACTCGCTCCTCCAGAAGTTTGAGTGCCAAAGACACAAAGACACTTTGTGCATTTTGCTGGGCGGCGCCTTCTCTAAAAGCTTTCTCAACCTGCAAAGAAAATTTAGTATACAATTAATGCTTGGAGTATGAGTGTCTAATTCCTCAACAAATCCTGAATGCTTGCTGGTGACTACAGTCACACCAATAGTATGGCAGAAAAAGAGCTTGTCCACAAGCTATGTGTGTGGCAGGTAAAAAATGTATCAACCCAAGTAGCAACTAAAGTTTTCAATCTTTGTAAGAAAAGTAAAGCAAAAGAAAAAAAATCCAACGTATCAATCACCTCAAAACAATCCATTGATCAACAGAAAGAGAACACATTTATTACTTCTATACTGAGGTAAAGAAATCAGATGACATACACCACTAGAAGTCTTCATATCACGAATAACGAGAACTGGCGTGTTACACTGTTACTGTAGTTTCCTTGTAAGATTGAAACCAAGGAATAATGTATCTTGCTGAAGATCAACTAGTAAGCTGGAATATACTGCTAAGACACCTTAATTTGGTAGACATTATTCATAATTTATTTGTAAACATATATTTCTTGTCCTTTGTGCAATCAGAATCATTCATTATACAAGTACTGCTTCCAATAACTCTCGAGACGATTTTGACAATCAATTACCTGTTCTTTGAATATCACTGCAGCAGCATCCAAGAGAAATTCTCTTGCCAATTCAGGACTTTTGGCATGCTTCTGCGGATGAGAGCCATCACCGTCAAGATCATTTTCATCCCTTTCCATGGCATCATCCTCCTGCTCATATTTTCATTAGTCAGTATTACAAATGCTCTCAATTAAGCTTATCTTAGCTAAAGATGTAAGCAACCATAAGTGATATGTCACGTACATCCTCTTCCTCGGCCTCTTCAGCATGCTCAAACAAACTTCTGATACTTTCACCCTTTGTAATTGTCACAAAGCCATCTCCCAGCACCAGCCTGTGATGAACACAAGATTGGCCCTTCAGTGCATGTGCTTTTACACACATCTCCGTATAGCGGCCATCGAGCTTCCAGGCTCTCAGAGTTATGAAATAATCTTCAAATTGATCAAGATCAATCCCACTTCTTTGGACTTGGGTCTTCATCCCAACATTTTCAAAGCCAAAAACATCTGATTGTCCTTCATCTGTCCCAATAGCCCATTCAAAGTGATGATAAGACCCATCTGTCTCTGATATAGATTGGCGCCAATCAACTATGACGGAATCCTCAAATACCTGCAAATAAGAGAAACCAGATTAACTTCATAGAAATTCTAACCAAATGCCACTCAATTTAATGCATGGTCAACATTGAGGAGTCAGTCACCCTGACCTCGCATTGAAATGCATAGTCCGCAACACAGAACCAACTGGTGCAGCGAGGTTCCCTTCGAATGCGTTTCAGTTCCTTCAGCTCCTTGAATTCACGGATAACATTCCTTCGGCAATCTCGGCAAAATCTCTTGCTATCAAACCTGTTAAATAAAAATTTCTGAACTGTTAACTCTTCTATTAGCAGCTTACAGAAAATACTAACAAATGTCAGCATTTTAGGACAAATTTACTCAACTCCCAGCAGGCTTAAATGGAATCAATCGGTCGACAGTAAAACTCGCCAGGATCTTACCATATCTATACAAATATCCAGTGGAACTAAAAAAGACATTACAAATACTTGCTAAGATTGTTCTCTAGTGCATCTTCCACATGGTGGATATAAGCAGAGTTCGGTTTCAGTTATTTTGTCCGTAAGTTGAATACCTAGTTCGATGAGTAGTGTTTTATGTCTTTTAACTTGAACTAGCATGAAACGAAAAGCCTCTCCATTATGCTCGGTTGCTCACCTAAACATTAGTCTTTCAATGAAATCATCCTCCTTCATCCGCAGAAGAGAAGATCTAGTTTCGTCGCATAATGCTGACCAGAAATTCACCAGTGTATTGCATGAAAGGTGGGCAGTATGCAGAGCACATGTTTCTCTTGTTCCATACCCCCTGCTATAGCTAGCCATCCCTTGGCTAATCCATCCTCTGCCACCCCCACCACATGCATCAGGATAAAGCATTTCTCGTTCCCTTTCTCTCAGTCGTGCATTGTCAAATACCTGATTAAACAAATGGCGGGTGCATTAGGAAATAGAGTGATCAAATATGTCTAATCTAGAATTAAATATTGTGAGTAAAAACCACAGCCACATGCATGATTTGAGATTGCTTCAGATATAACAAAGAGCGATTAGTTCAGACAAATAAGGATCACTAATTCAGTATACGAAAATATCATAGTTATCAACCTTAGTTCACCAATGCAGAGAACAAAATAAAATATGAACCACGAGTTATGGCACAATTGTTTACACTTACATTCTGGAGCACCCGTAGCGAGTTAGCTTTCATAAAGCAGTCAATAAGCGTAAGGATGCCATCCTTTGTTGTTGCAAGACCTCCCCAAGGGTGAACAGATGGATCCTGAGATCCATTTTGCTGCCTAATCTTTGATTCACCACTTGAGCTCAGACAATCAATATCTGAAACTTCTTGCTGCAGTGACTTGAAATTTTCCAAAAGCAACCCATTGCACCTTGAACAGTAGAAATTCTTGCGAGCTTGTTCAATGAGGGTTTGCTTATCCAATTTTAGAAGCTCCCGCCGTGCTTGCGGTGGCAAATCATTCCAGAACTGAAACAAGTTCAATCCACAGTCATAAAAGTTATCTTGAAACTCACATAACTTCATTTTCCAAGATAAAAATATGATACCACTTAAAATACACATTCTGGTTTTATTTCCATTACATAGGAAAGTGGATACTCCAAGCGCGGGGACAAGAAAAATCTATTATGGAATAGAAATCAATCATGATTTTACACAAGAGTACGGCACCAGCACATTTACAGCTCCAACCAAGACGGACACGCGGAGTGCACCAAAGTCAAGGTGCCTCGGGAGAGTTGTAACGGAAAATTGAGCACATTTACAGCTGCAACCAAGGCGGAGTGCGGCAAAGTCAAGGTGCCTCGGGAGAGTTGTAACGGAAAATTGAGCACATTTACAGCTTCAACCAAGGCGGAGTGCGGCAAAGTCAAGGTGCCTCGGGAGAGTTGTAACGGAAAATCAAAGGTCATTGTAGAAACGTAAACAAATTTAAAACAATAAATGACATGGCATATTAATATTCCACGACAGAGATACAAAACAAAGCACACTTATTTATTCTACCTGTATCACCATTTGATATCCAATCTAAATTCCACTTGCTGTGCTTGCTAGCTTATCATCCTACTACTATCATCGAAGGAAGTGAAAGATGTAAAGTATGAAGACTTGGGATCGGAGAGTGAGGTGCATGATTAGTTGATATGAACTCAGTCTCATCACAACTCGATGAAAATTTCAAGAAATATATATCCTGTTTTGAGCCAATAGTTTACATCTCAAGTGTTCTGACAGAATTTTGTTTTCCCAACTCAATCGAGCATTATGACATGCCAGAATTATTGCTTTACATCCTTCTCGAATCAGGAAGAATTCGAAACCAGTTCTAAATCAAGTGTCTCAAGCCTTTGCGAGACGACTCCATGACTGACCACTCCAATTCAACCCATACCAAACCAAACTCATAATGACAAGTATCAATAAGGCCCAATCCTGTTTTCCTATTTAGACATACCAAACCAAATGTGCAACTCCAAGGGTTAGAGTCCCTAAGAGCAATGCACCAACTCAAAGTCAATGCAATCTGGCTACCCACAGAGTAACTAGTACTGGTACATATATGCTCGTCAGGGGCACATGGGAAATCCTGTTGAATCTAAGAACCATAATTCACTGGGAACATAAATATCCAATCCAAGCAAGCTAAGCTTAGTAGGGAGGGCCCAAGGGGGGCGAATCCTTTTTGATATCACCAACTAAAACGCCTCGGTTTCCCCGACACGGTGCCTTTTATGTGAATTACACACCGAACCCGAGCCAATCCAAGGCAGACGCGGGGCAGCCAGCTCAGTCACAGATTCGCAGGGACGCCACCGCCGAACCCCAATTCTCACATCTCAAATGAAACCCCGGCACAGTACGGAATCGACGCCCACGCCGCGTTACCTTCTGGAGGCGATCGAACGTGATCTCGTCCCGCCGCCGCGACCAGATCCCCGATCCCGAGGCCGAAGCCACGGCCGTCTCCGCCGCGACCCCCGCCATCAAGTCCCCCCGCGGCCCTCAACACGCAACGACGTCTCCGCGCCCGATCTACCGCCGCCGACGCCGGCGGCGACACCTGCGGCCGGAGAGCGAGGGGGCGGGGCGCGTGGCCGGAGCTGGGTCCGGGGCTGGGGCGGATCGGCCGCGGTGGTCGCGCCACCGGGGTTTTTGCTGGCGAGAGGGCGAGATGGGGGGGAGGTGGGGAATGATGAGGTGAGGTGAGGCGGGGCGGGGGGTGGGGTGGGGTAAAAGGAAGAAGATGAGGAGGAAGAGGGGGGAGGGAACGCGACGGCGTCGTACGTTTTTTAACCGCCACGGTTAGGCTAGGCCGCGCGGTTCGATTGTTCAGGCGTTCTACTGGTTTTTTAACCGCCACGGTCCGTTCTACTGGTTTCGGGATTTTAGACGGGCTGGTTAAAACAGCCGCCGTGGTTTACCATTGTTCAGGCGTTCGAAATCTGGTGTGGTGCGACGTGTTTTTATCTTTGGGTCCTCGTGGAACACCGAATTCCCGTTTCACAGTCGATGGGTGTCACATGGTGTGTCATCATAAGTTCATAATGACTAAACTTGTAAATGTGAGCGTGTCATCCCCCATTCAGCTAGTGTCGATTCATACACTAGAACAACGTGGAAAACTCCCAGACAACATGGAAATAGTTTACATCCTTTTAGAACTTAGCATCAAACTATATAGATGTTCAAAGGAAATAAATCAAATCTTATAAGCTTGGTATATAAGATACAATACAAATAGCCAAATATTTATTATATGTGACTAACTGACTATAATTAATAGAATAGTACCACGTGAATCTTAAGGGCATTTTCAGATTGTTTGGTCTCTCCAAGGAAAATAATGGCACGCATGTGCCTAGAAAAGGTGATTACAAAGTTTTGGTTTATGAGTTTAGCAGTAGATCCCATCTTGAAGGCAAACAATGAATGTATAAAATGGAGACAACATAAACACTTGTGTCATTTTATTTTCACAATACAAAGGTTTATTTTCTCAAGACAGCCAGTGGATCACATCTTAGATTGTTGTGCGGGATGTTAGGGCTTTCTATTTAACACGGGAATAAGAAAAATGGTAGGAATGTCATGTGCGATAAATTCCTAAAAGATATTAAAACACATCAACTTGATAACCGTAATTTGGATAGTTCATAACATAAAGCTTTGGAGGAATGTCGCTCATGTTGATTTTGTCCCCCATGAAACTAGGGTCCTATGATTGACAACTTCAGTCCTATGATTCAAAGGGGCAAAATCATAAGGACAAAATTTTCCAAAGAAAATATGAATCGTGAAATCCAAAGAAGTCATTGGTAAATAAAAAGGAAGAAATGATATATGGATAAATTACATCCCTACATATCAACTTGCATAGCGCCAAAGCCATTCTAATGTTATCATGTGGTATAAAATGTGTTTCAATCATTGTGAGTCACCAAAAGATGTTTTTTAGTAAAATGTTGTGTTATATGTGTGAAGTTCACATGAAACGGATACGGCTTTGAAGGAAAGGGGGGTTGGATTTTGATAAAATATAGAGATGTTGTGTTTATTTATTATTATTCATGTATTATCATTTTTGCTAGGATCGCTTCCAAAGAATGATTTCCTTCACTGAAAACACATTGACTCCATTGTAGTCAACTTATACGGGATGAAAATCATTGTATGTAGTATTTGGAGGCATGTGATTCGCTATCTATCTTGCGAGAATTGCATTACGTCTATTTTTTCAACAAACATGTAATTTTGTAAGCAACTGATATGTAATCTCACCAACTAAAACACCAACATGGACCAATGTTTTTTTTGCGAGTGATGGATCGATGATTTTTTAGAACCGCCTTCATGGCACTTTAATAAATAGGGGACACATATCTAATTATACAACATCAATCAGATAGCCAGGAATTGTATCAAAATCAACAAAATGATTAGGTAAACTAAGTGCTTCCTTCAGACACAAGTGAGTCGGAACATTTGCACTTCTCCTCACGAATAGAACTGTGAGTCCCTATAAGCTTGTGAAATAGAGTTTATAAGCTTGTGAAATAGAGTTTCATCTCACGAATCAGTAGTGATCAGATGGATCGGTCATCTTCAGCATGCCATTAGGGCAGACATCATCTCGTAGGCAGTCTCTAGCACTACTATTGACATTAACATCGCATCCTGGCCTACCATTAGTTCCACTGTAAGCGATGAGGGTGTCTTCATGTTTAGCACATCAGCCCTAAAAAAATCCATGTGTGATCACACGCCGCAACACCACCGCCTCCTGATCTCCTCCCCGAGCAAATTGGTCCATCTGAATTAATCATAATACACCCCTCCTCTAGTGGTTTCCACCTTTGCGTTACCTGTGGATGGGACACCAAATCTAACACTGGTAGATCTAGCGACTTGATAAGCTCATCAATGATCTCCATGGAACTTGTGCGGTTGGTGTATTAGATCCTTCTAAAATTACTTGTTTCAACTTGTCTAGATTGTCCACATCACTAACACTGTGATGGTTCTCTCGTCCTTGCTAATAAAAAGTGGATCAAGCATATCTCGGGATCAAGTCAGCGGGTGTAGTTTTGGAAGTTTCAAACCAAATAAAATCATCTATTAATTCCTAGAATCTAAGCGCACGATTGCACGTGACCATCTCATTAAATTCATTCCCGCACATACGACAAACACCATCCTTTTCTCACATGTCACTTCTTCAGCTCCCCATGTGAAGGTAACACGTTCTTGATTACCCTTCGCCAAAATACATGGATTTTTGCTTGAACTAGTAATCTCTAGAAATGTTTTCAAGTCTCCCGGCCACCGGACGAGCTAGACGGCTCACTGCGCTTACTTGCTTCTTTTTACATTGTCACATGTTATGTCGACCTCGTTGAAAAGAGGCATGATTTCTCCCACACCCAGAAATCTCATATTCCCCTTCTCGACTTTGGCATACTAAGTGTAGCATCTGCATCAGAAGGAATGAAGAGTCGAAGAGTCTCAAAACTAACTCCACATTCCATTGGCTAGTATCCTCGAATATCATGTCTGACACCAAGTAGACATAATCATCAGCTAGGCGGCACACGGGCCACATGGTTACAGACCCTGGTATATCATGTCATATTTATGTAGTTATTGTTGGGGAACGTAGCATGCAATTTCAAAAAAAATCCTACGATCACGCAAGATCTATCTAGGAGATGCATAGCAACGAGAGGGGGAGAGTGTGTCCATGTACCCTCGTAGACCGAAAGCAGAAGCGTTAACTTAACGCGGTTGATGTAGTCGAACGTCTTTGCGATCCGATCGATCAAGCACCGAACATACGACACCTCCGAGTTCAGCACACGTTCAGCTCGATGACGTCCCTCGAACTCTTGATCCAGCAAAGTGTCGAGGGAGAGTTTCGTCAGCACGACGGCGTGGTGACGGTGATGGTGATGTGATCCGCGCAGGGCTTCGCCTAAGCACTACGACAATAGGACCGGAGGAATAAACTATGGAGGGAGGTACCGCACACGGCTAAGAGAACAATTGATGTGATTTGGGGTGCCCCCCTGCCCCCATATATAAAGGAGGAGGGGAGGAGGCCGACCTAAGGGGGCGCCATGGGGGGGAAACCGACTAGGACTCCTAGTCCAAGTCGCCCCTCCCCTTCCTTCTTTCAAAGGGGGAAAGGGGGAAGGAGAGGGAGAGGGGGAAGGAAAGGGGGACGCGCCCCTCCCCTTATCCAATTCGGACAGCCCATGGGGGGGGCACCACTTGCGGGCTCCCCACTCTCTCCCCTATGGCCCATGTAGGCCCATTACTTCCCCGGGGGGTTCCGGTAACCTCCCAGTACTCTGAAAAATACCCGAAACATTCCGGAACCATTCTGGTGTCCGAATATTATCATCCAATATATCAATCTTTACCTCTCGACCATTTCGAGACTCCTCGTCATGTTCGTGATTTCATTCGGGACTCCTAACAATCTTCGGTCACCAAAACACATAACTCATAATACAGATCGTCATCGAACATTAAGCATGCGGACCCTACGGGTTCGAGAACTATGCAGACATGACCGAGACACATCTCCGGTCAATAACCAACAGTGGAACCTGGATGCTCATATTGGTTCCTACATATTCTACGAAGATCTTTATAGGTCAAACCGCAATGACAACATACGTTATTCCCTTTGTCATCGGTATGTTACTTGCCCGAAATTCGATCATCGGTATCTTCATACCTAGTTCAATCTCGTTACCAGCAAGTCTCTTTACTTGTTCCGTAATGCATCATCCCGCAACTAACTCATTAGTCGCATTGCTTGCAAGGCTTATCATGATATGCATTACCGAGAGGGCCCAGAGATACCTCTCCGATACACAAAGTGACAAATCCTAATCTCGATCTATGCCAACCCAACAAACACCTTCGGAGACACCTGTAGAGCATCTTTATAATCACCCAGTTACGTTGTGACATTTGATAGCACACAAGGTGTTCCTCTAGTATTCGGGAGTTGCATGATCTCATAGTCAAAGGAATATGTATAAGTCATGAAGAAAGCAATAGCAATAAAACTTAACGATCATTATGCTAAGCTAATAGATGGGTCTTGTCCATCACATCATTCTCCTAATGATGTGATCCCGTTCATCAAATGACAACACATGTCTATGGTCAGGAAACTTAACCATCTTTGATTAACGAGCTAGTCAAGTAGAGGCATACTAGGGACACTTTGTTTTGTCTATGTATTCACACATGTATCAAGTTTCCGGTTAATACAATTCTAGCATGAATAATAAACATTTATCATGATATAAGGAAATATAAATAACAACTTTATTATTGCCTCTAGGGCATATTTCCTTCAGTCTCCCACTTGCACTAGAGTCGATAATCTAGTTCACATTGTCATGTGATTTAACACCAATAGTTCACATCTTTATGTGATCAGTTCACATCGCCATGTGACTAACACCCAAAGGGTTTACTAGAGTCAATAATCTAGTTCACATCGCTATGTGATTAACACCCAAAGAGTACTAAGGTGTGATCATGTTTTGCTTGTGAGAGAAGTTTAGTCAACGGGTCTGCCACATCCAAAGCCGTGTGTATTTTGCAAATTTTCTATGTCTACAATGCTCTGCATGGAGCTACTCTAGCTAATTGCTCCCACTTTCAATATGTATCCAGATTGAGACTCGGAGTCATCCGGATCGGTGTAAAAGCGTGCATCAACGTAACTCTTTACGACGAACTCTTTATCACCTCCATAACCGAGAAATATTTCCTTAGTCCTCTTAGGTAACTAAGGATAACTTTGACCGCTGTCTAGTGATCCACTCCTGGATCACTATCGTACGCTCTTGGGAAACTCATGGAAAGGTACACAATAGGTCTAGCACACAGCATAGTATACTTTATAGAACCTATGGCTGAGGCATAGGGAATGACTTCCATTCTCTTTCTATTTTCTGCCATGGTCGGGTTTTGAGTCTTACTCAACTTCACACCTTACAATATAGGCAAGAACTCCTTTGACTGATCCATTTTGAACTTCTTCAAAATCTTGTCAAGGTATGTGCTTTGTGAAAGTCCTATTAAGCGTCTCGATATATCCCTATAGATCTTGATGCCCAATATATAAGTAGCTTCACCGAGGTCTTTCATTGAAAAACTCTTATTCAAGTATCATTTTATGCTATCCAGAAATTCCATATCATTTCCAATCAACAATATGTCATCCACATATAATATTAGAAATGTTACAGAGCTCCCACTCACTTTCTTGTAAATACAGGCTTCACCATAAGTCTGTATAAAACCATATGCTTTGATCACCTTATCAAAGCGTATATTCCAACTCTGAAATGCTTGCACCGGTCCATAGATGGATCGCTGGAGTAAGCACACTTTGTTAGCACCTTTAGGATCGACAAAACCTTTTGGCTGCATCATATACAACTCTTATTTAAGAAATCCAATAAGGAATGCAATTTTGATATCCATTTGCCAGATTTCATAAAATGTGGTAATTGCTAACATGATTCAGACAGATTTAAGTATCGCTACGAGTGAGAAAATCTCATCATAGTCAACACCTTGAACTTGTTGAAAACCTTTTGCGACAAGTCGAGCTTTGTAGATAGTAACACTACCATCAGTGTCCATCTTCCTCTTGAAGATCCATTCATTCTCAATGGCTTTCCGATCATAGGGAAATTCCACCAAAGTCCATACTTTGTTCTCATACATGGATCCTACCTCAGATTTCATGGCCTCAAGCCATCTGTCGGAATTTGGGCTCATCATAGCTTCTTCATAGTTCGTAGGTTTGCCATGATCTAATAACATGACTTCCAGGACAGGATTACCGTACCACTATGGTGCGGAACATGCTCTGTTCGACCTACGAGGTCTAGTAATAACTTGATCTGAAGTTTCATGATCATCATCATTAACTTCCTCACTAATTGGTGTAGGCATCACTGGAACTGCTTTTTGTGATGAACTACTTTCCAACTCGAGATAAGTTACAACTACCTCATCAAGTTCTACTTTCCTCCCACTCACTTCTTTCGAGAGAAACTCCTTCTTTAGAAAGGATCCATTCTTAGCAACAAATATCTTGCCTTCGGATCTGTGATGGTGTTGGGGAATGCAGTAATTTCAAAGATTTTCCTACGCATACGCAAGATCATGGTGATGCATAGCAACGAGAGGGGAAGAGTGTTGTCCATGTACCCTCATAGATCGTAAGCAGAAGGATTATGGCAACGTGGTTAATGTAGTCGTACGTCTTCATGATCGACCGATCCTAGTACCGAAAGTACGGCACCTCCGTGATCTGCACACGTTCGGCTCGGTGACGTCCCATGAACTCATAATCCAGTAGAGTGTCGAGGGAGAGCTTTGTCGGCATGGCGGCATGATGACGGTGATGATGATGCTACCGGAACAGGGCTTCGCCTAAGCACCGCTACGATATGACCGAGGTGGATTATTGTGGAGGGGGGCACCGCACACGGCTAAGAGATCAATGATCACTTGTGTGTGTATGGGGTGCCCCCCTGGCCACGTATATAAAGGATGAAGGGAGGAGGAGGCCGGCCCTCATAGGGCGCGCCCAAAGTGTGGAGTCCTACTAGGACTCCCTAGTCCTAGTAGGATTCCACCTCCCACATGGAATAGGAAAAAGGGAAGGGAGAAGGAGAAGGAAGGAAGGGGGCGCCCCCTTTCCCTAGTCCAATTCGGACCAGTCCATGGGGAAGGGGCGTGGCCACCCTTGAGGCCTTTCTTTCCTTTCCCATATGGCCCATTAAGGCCCAATACGAATTCCCGTAACTCTCCGGTGCTCCGAAAAATACTCGAATCACTTGGAACGTTTTCGATCTCCGAATATAGCCTTCCAATATATCGATCTTTACGTATCAACCATTTCGAGACTTCTCGTCATGTTCCCGATCTCATCCGGGACTCCGAACAAACTTCAATCATAAAATCACATAACTCATAATACAAATCGTCACAGAACGTTAAGCGTGCAGACACTATGGGTTCGAGAACTATGTAGACATGACTGAGACTCATCTCGGGTCAATAACCAATAACGGAACCTGGACGCTCATATTGGCTCCTACATATTCTACGAAGATCTTTATCAGTCAAACCACATAACAACATACGTTGTTCCCTTTGTCATCGGTATGTTACTTGTCCGAGATTCGATCGTCGGTATCCTCATACCTAGTTCAATCTCGTTACCGGCAAATCTCTTTACTCGTTCCGTAATACATCATCCCGCAACTAACTCATTAGTCACAATGCTTGCAAGGCTTATAGTGATGTGCATTACCGAGAGGGCCCAGAGATACCTCTCCGACAATCGGAGTGACAAATCCTAATCTTGATCTATGCCAACTCAACAAGTACCATCGGAGACACCTGTAGAGCACCTTTATAATCACCCAGATACGTTGTGACGTTTGGTAGCACACGAAGTGTTCCTCCGGTATCCGGGAGTTGCATAATATCATAGTCATAGGAACATGTATAAGTCATGAAGGAAGCAATAGCAATATACTAAACGATCAAGTGCTAAGCTAACGGAATGGGTCAAGTCAATCACATCATTCTCTAATGATGTGATCCCGTTAATCAAATGACAACTCATGTCTATGGCTAGGAAACTTAACCATCTTTGATTCAGCGCGCTAGTCAAGTATAGGCATAGTTTGTCTATGTATTCACACATGTACTAAGTTTCCAGTTAATAAAATTATAGCATGAATAATAAACATTTATCATGATATAAGGAAATATAAATAACAACTTTATTATTGCCTCTAGGGCATATTTCCTTCAGTCTCCCACCTGCACTAGAGTCAATAATCTAGTTCACATCGTCATGTGATTTAACATCAATAGTTCACATCTTTATGTGATTAGTTCACATCTCCATGTGACTAATACCCAAAGGGTTTACTAGAGTCAATAATCTAGTTCACATCGCTATGTGATTAACACCCAAAGAGTGATCATGTTTTGCTTATGAGAGAAGTTTAGTCTATGGGTCTGCAATATTCAGATTCGTATGTATTTCACAAATTTCTATGTCTACAATACTCTGCACGAAGCTACTCTAGCTAATTGCTCCCACTTTCAATATGTATCCAGATCGAGACTTAGAGTCATCTAGATTGATGTAAAAATCTTGCATCGACGTAACTCTTTACGGCGAACTCTTTTATCACCTCCATAACTGAGAAATATTTCCTTAGTCCTCTAAGGATAATTTTGACCGTTGTCCGGTGATCTACTCCTAGATCACTATTTGCACTCCCTTGCCAAAATCATGCTAAGGTATACAATAGGTCTGGTAGACAGCATAGCATACTTTATAGAACCTATGACTGAGGCATAGGGAATGACTTTTCATTCTCTTTCTATTTTCTACCATGGTCGTGTTTTGAGTCTTTACTCAACTTCACACCTTGTAACACAGGCAAGAACTCTTTCTTTGACCGTTCCATTTTGAACTACTTTAAAATCTTGTCAAGGTATGTACTCATTGAAAAACTTATCAAGCGTCTTGATCTATCTCTATAGATCTTGATGCTCAGTATGTAAGTAGCTTCACCGAGGTCTTTCTTTGAAAAAATCCTTTCAAACATTCCTTTATGCTTTCCAGAAAATTCTACATTATTTCTGATCAACAATATGTCATTCACATATACTTATCAGAAATGCTGTAGTGCTCCCACTCACTTTCTTGTAAATACAGGCTTCACCGCAAGTCTGTATAAAACCACATGCTTTGAACACTTTATCAAAGCATATATTCCAACTCCGAGATGCTTGCACCAGTCCATAGATGGATCGTTGGAGCTTGCTCACTTTGTTAGCACCTTTAGGATCGACAAAACCTTCTGGTTGCATCATATACAACTCTTCTTTAAGAAATCCATTAAGGAATGCAATTTTGACATCCATTTGCCAGATTTCATAAAATGCGGCAACAACTAACATGATTCGGACAGACTTTTAAGCATCGATGCGAGTGAGAAAATCTCATCGTAGTCAACACCTTGAACTTGTCGAAAACATTTTTTGCAACAATTCGAGCTTTGTAGATAGTAACACTACTATCAGTGTCCGTCTTCCTCTTGAAGATCCATTTATTCTCATTGACTCACCGATCATCGGGCAAGTCAATCAAAGTCCATACTTCGTTCTCATACATGGATCCCATCTCATATTTCATGGACTCAAGCCATTTTGCGGAATCTGGGCTCATCATGGCTTCCTCATAGTTCATAGGTTCGTCATGGTCTTGTAACATGACTTCCAGATAGGATTACCGTACCACTCTGGTGCGGACCGTACTCTGACTGACCTACGAGGTTCGGTAGTAACTTGATCTGAAGTTTCATGATCATCATCATTAGCTTACTCACTAATTGGTGTAGGAATCACTGGAACTGATTTATGTGATGAACTACTTTCCAATTCGGGAGAAGGTACAATTACCTCATCAAGTTCTACTTTCCTCCCACTCACTTCTTTTGAGAGAAACTCCTCTAGAAAGGATCCATTCTTAGCAACAAAATATCTTGCCGTCGGATCTGTGATAGAAGGTGTACCCAACAGTTTCTTTTGGGTATCCTATGAAGACGCACTACTATGATTTGGGTTCGAGCTTATCAATTTGAAAAAATTTCACGTAAGCATCGCAACCCCAAACCTTAAGAAACGACAACTTTGGTTTCTTGCCAAACCATAGTTCATACGGTGTCATCTCAATGGATTTATATGGTGCCCTATTTAACGTGAATGCAGCTGTGTCTAATGCATAACCCCAAAATGATAGTGGTAAATCGGTAAGAGACATCATAGATCGAACCATATCCAATAAAGTATGATTACAACGTTTGGACACACTATTATGTTGTGGTGTTCTGATAACCCACAAGTATAGGGGATCAATTGTAGCCTCTTTCGATAAGTAGGAGTTTCGAACCCAACGAGGAGCTAAAGGTAGAACAAATATTCTCTCAAGTTCTATCGACCATCGATACAACTCTACGCACGCTTAACGTTCGCTTTACCTAGAACAAGTATGAAACTAGAAGTACTTTGTAGGTGTTGTTGGATAGGATTGCAAGATAATAAAGAGCACGTAAATAAAAAGTAGGGGCTGTTTAGATAAAGACACAACTAAGTTAGTTTAGTAGAGAGCTTGTTGTCACACAAGAAAGTTATTTGTCCCTATGCAATCGATAACTAGACCGGTATCATTATTGCAATTTTATTTGAGGGAGAGGCATAAGCTAACATACTTTCTCTTCTTGGATCATATGCACTTATGATTGGAACTCTAGCAAGCATCCACAACTACTAAAAATCATTAAGGTAAAACCCAACCATAGCATTATAAGGCATCAAGTCCTCTTTATTCCCATACGCAAACAATCTACTTACTCGGGTCTGTGCTTCAGCCACTCACGCCACCCACCATAAGCAAATCATGAACATATTGCAAACCCTACAGCGGGGATACCTCACGCTTGCGTGACACGAGAGCACCATAGGACAACACCAATAATAAAACATGCAACTCAAACCAATCACGATCATCAATTAACCCATAGGACAAAACGGATCTACTCAAACATCATAGGATAGCCATACATCATTGGGAAATAATATATAGCGTTGAGCACCATGTTTAAGTAGAGATTACAGAGGGTAAAAGAGGGGTTACACCGCTGCATAGAGGGGGTAAGAGTTGGTGATGATGGCGGTGAAGTTGTTGGTGTAGATTGCGGTGATGATGATGGCCCCGGCGGCGTTCCGGCGCCACCAGAAGAGAGGGGGAGAGAGCCCCCCTTCTTCTTCTTCTTCCTTGACCTTCTCCCTAGATGGGAGAAGGGTTTCCCCTCTGGTCCATGGCCTCCATGGCATGGGAGGGGCGAGAGCCCCTCCGAGATTGGATATGTCTCTCTGTCTCTCTCTGTTTCTGCGTTCCTGATTCTGCCCTTTCACCATTTCTTAAATTCCCGGAGATCCGTAACTCCTATTGGGCTGAATTTTGGACACAATTTTTGTCCGGATATTGGCCTTCTTGCGGCGAAAGAAGGGAACCAACCGCCTTACAGGGTGGCCACGAGGGCCCAGGGCGTTCCTGACCCCCTAGGGTGCGCCCCCTGCCTCGTGGCCCCCTCGGGCATCGTCTCGCGTTGATTCTTCTTTCCAAAAATCACATATATTCCAAAAAAAATCTCCATCAGTTTTTATCCCATTTGGACTCCATTTGATATGGATTTTCTGTGAAACAAAAAACATGCAACAAACAGGAACTGGCACTGGGCACTGGATCAATATGTTAGTCCCAAAAATAGTATAAAAAGTTGCCAAAAGTATAGGAAAGTTGTATAATATTGGCATGGAATAATAAAAAATTATAGATATGACAGAGACATATCAGCATCCCCAAGCTTAATTCCTACTCGTCCTCGAGTAGGTAAATGATAAAAAAGATAATTTTTGATGTGGAATGCTACCTAGCATAATCTTGATCATGTATCTAATCATGACATGAATATTAAGACACGGGTGATTCAAAGCAATAGTCTATCATTTGACATTAAGACAATAATACTTCAAGCATACTAACCAAGCAATCATGTCTTTTCAAAATAATATGGCCAAAGAAAGTTATCCCTAAAAAATCATATGGTCTGGCTATGCTCCATCTTCACCACATAAAATATTCAAATCATGCACAACCCCGATGACAAGCCAAGCAATTGTTTCATAGTTTTGATGTTCTCAAACCTTTTCAACTTTCACGCAATACATGAGCGCGAGCCATGGATATAGCACTATAGGTGGAATAGAATATGATGATGGAGGTTGTGTGGAGAAGACAAAAAAGGAGAAAGTCTCACATCGACGCGACTAATCAATGGGCTATGGAGATGCCCATCAATTGATGTCAATGTGAGGAGTAGGGATTGCCATGCAACGGATGCATTAAGAGCTATAAGTGTATGAAAGCTCAAACTAAAACTAAGTGGGTGTGCATCCAACTTGCTTGCTCATGAAGACCTAGGGCATTTGAGGAAGCCCATCGTTGGAATATACAAGCCAAGTTCTATAATGAAAATTCCCACTAGTATATGAAAGTGATAACTCAAGAGACTCTATATGAAGAATATGGTGCTACTCTGAAGCACAAGTGTGGTAAAAGGATAGTAACATTGTCCCTTCTCTTTTTTTTCTTTTTTTTCTTTTTTTGTAGGCTTCTTTGGCCTCTATCTTTCTTTTTTTTTGGGGGGGG
>NC_041386.1:70469846-70483404 GCF_002162155.2 Triticum dicoccoides
GGGGGTTCGTTGGCCACTTTTATTTTGACCATGGGACAATGTTCTAACAATGATGATCATCACACTTTTATTTACTTACAACTCAATATTACAACTCGATACTAGAACAAAGATATGACTCTATATGAATGCCTCCGGTGGTGTACCGGGATGTGCAATGATATAGCGTAGCAATGACATCAAAAAAGGACAAGCCATGAAAACATCATGCTAGCTATCTTACGGTCATGCAAAGCAATATGACAATAAATGCTCAAGTCATGTATATGACGATGATGGAAGTTGCATGGCAATATATCTCGAAATGGCTATGGAAATGCCATAATAGGTAGGTATGGTGGCTGTTTTGAGGAAGATATAAGGAGGCTTATATGTGATAGAGCGTATCGTATCACGGGGTTTGGATGCACCGACGAAGTTTGCACCAACTCTCGAGGTGAGAAAGGGCAATGCACGGTACCGAAGAGGCTAGCAATGATGGAAGGGTGAGAATGCGTATAATCCATGGACTCAACATTAGTCATTAAGAACTCACATACTTATTGCAAAAATCTGTTAGTCATCGAAACAAAGTACTACGCGCGTGCTCCTAGGGGGATAGATTGGTAGGAAAAGACCATCGCTCGTTCCCGACCGCCACTCATAAGGAAGACAATCAATAAATACCTCATGCTCCAACTTCGTTACATAACGGTTCACCATACGTGCATGCTATGGGAATCACAAACCTCAACGCAAGTATTTCTACAATCCACAACTACTCACTAGCATGACTCTAATATCACCATCTTTATATCGCAAAACTATTGCAAGGAATCAAATATATCATATTCAGTGATCTACAAGTTTTATGTAGGATTTTATGACTAACCATGTGAATGACCAATTCATGTCAACTCTCTAAATAGATATAAGTGAAGCAAGAGAGTTTAATTCTTTCTACAAAAGATATGCCCACGCTCTAACAAATATAAGTGAAGCAAAAGAGCATTCTACAAATGGCGGTTTTCTATGTGAAGAGAAACATGCAATCCATACTTCAAATGATATAAGTGAAGCACATGAAGCATTCTATAAAGCCATACTCAAAAGATATAAGTGAAGTGCAAAGAGCATTCTATAAATCAACCAAGGACTATCTCATACCAGCATGGTGCATCAAAGAAAAATGAAAACTAAATGCAAAAGACGCTCCAAGATTTACGCATATCATGTGACGAATAAAAATATAGCTCCAAGTAAAATTACCGATGGTCGTTAGAAGAAAGAGGGGATGCCTTCCGGGGCATCCCCAAGCTTGGTTGCTTGAGAGTCCTTGAATATTTCCTTGGGGTGCCTCGGGCATCCCCAAGCTTAGGCTCTTGACACTCCTTATTCCTTCATCCATCGTGATCTCTCCCAAAACTTGAAAACTTCAATCACACAAAACTTAACAAAAGGTTCGGTAAGATCCGTTAGTATAATAAAGCAAATCACTACTCTAAGTACTGTTGCAAACCAATTAATATTTTGTTTTTGCATTGTAGCTACTGTAATATAACTTTTCCATGGCTTAATCCACTGATAGAAATTGATAGTTTCATCAAAACAAGCAAACTATGCATCAAAAACAGAATCTGTCTTAAACAGGACAGTCTATAGTAATCTAAACATTCACCATACTTATGGTACTCCAAAAATTATGAAAAATAAACAATTTGTATAGAAATACAGTGCAAGAAGTTTCACAGCCGTTTGACGTTCCAGTAAAAAAATGTAAAATCGCGCACTACAGCCAAAGTTTCTGTTCTGCACCGCACAAACCAACAAGCAATGTAAACATCCTAAAGGCAAATCTTGGCACATTATTTTTATAATACGATAGAATTGTACAAGGGGATAATTATTTTTGTTGAAAAGTTTCTGTAGTCAAGATTCACAAAGTTTCCGTGAGCATGAACAAAGTTCAAGGAGCTCCCCCACTTCAACAATGCTTGTCTCTCTCACTTTCACTTTCCTTTTTGAAAAGTTTTGGGTTCCCCTCTTTATTTTTTTTGTTTTTAAACTATATAAAAGCACTCAATAGAAATAAATGACTCTCTAAAACTTCCGGGTTGTCTCCCTGGCAGCGCTTTCTTTAAAGCCATTAAGCTAGGCATATAGTGCTCAAGTAATGAATCCACCCGGACCCCAAGGTATATCAAAGCCAATTTTAATTAACAATGATTTGTGATTTAGTAGTGAGCACAAAGTAACATATATCATGCAACAACGAAGTCTAACTCTCTTCCTATGCATCGGCATGTCATAAAAGAACAATTCATGCACACATAGTAAAGGCCAATGCATAGTATAAACAGTTTCCTGCAATTTTATCATATTGGAAACATGGAGAGGCGGAGATGTAGTTCCTCTCTCATAATAATTGCAAGTAGGAGCAGCAAGCACATGCATATTATATTCATCAAAATCATCTTGTGTAGTAGTAAAATGCAACCTATCAATATAATCCTTAATAAGGGCAAACTTCTCCGATATAGTGTAGTCGGGAGAATTCAAATAGATAATAGGACTATCATGCGTGGGTGCAATAGCAACAATTTCATGTTTAACATAAGGAACTATAGCAAGTTCATCTCCATAAGCATAATTCATATTGGCATCTTGGCCACAAGCATAGCAAGCATCATCAAAAAGGGATATTTCAAAAGAATCAACGGGATCATAACAATCATCATAGCATTCACCCTTCGATAAGCATGAAAGGAAATTAAACAATGTATGAGTTGAAGAATTACTCTCATTAGAAGGTGGGCACGGGTAGCTAATCCGCTCTTCCTCCTTTTGTTCTTCGCTCTCCTCATCATCTTTTTCATCCAATGAGCCCAAAGTTTCATCAATTCCTTCTTCCATAGACTCCTGCAAAATATTAGTCTCTTCTTGGATAGTGGAGGAGTCCTCAATATATGGTTTAACATAGGCATTAGAAGCATAATTATCATAACAATATTTAAGTATGGCAAAATTTTCAGATTTGTAAAGAGTAGCATCATACTTTTCAATCAAAGAAGCAATTTCATAAGCACCCTTAAAAGCAACAAATTCTTCAATTTGTTGAACATCATAGTAATTATAAACACCCTTAGCATACGAAGATACGATTCTATTATCACTAAACTCACATTGGTAGGGAAGGTGTTTCTTAGGGTTTTCAGAACAACAAGTAACATCATATATTTCACATAAATTCCAAGCATAGCATTGCAAACGATGAATTTGATCCAGTAAAAGTGTCCCTTTTTCAGATATGCGGTGTCGCACATAACAAGCATGCTCATCTAAATATTTGCCCTCAACTAAGCTAGTTGGGGTTTCAGCCCGAGCACATAGGGATCGAAGATGATCCAAGTAAAAAGCTTCAGGAGTGTGACAGATTTTGAGTGGTTCTTCAATCATTGGTGTAGTAGGTACAACTAATTTTTTTGGTATTTTGTGTTTCCTATCCATAACTACAGATAGAAAACAAGAGCACAAAATAAAAACTACTTAGTGATAAAGCAAACAAGCACACACGAGAATATTCACCCCACGCTATACCTCCCCGGCAACGGCACCAGAAAAAGGCCTTGATAGCCCACAAGTATAGGGGATCAATTGTAGCCTCTTTCGATAAGTAAGAGTGTCGAACCCAACGAGGAGCTAAAGGTAGAACAAATATTCCCTCAAGTTCTATCGACCACCTATACAACTCTACGCACGCTTAACGTTCGCTTTACCTAGAACAAGTATGAAACTAGAAGTACTTTGTAGGTGTTGTTGGATAGGTTTGCAAGATAATAAAGAGCACGTAAATAAAAAGTAGGGGCTGTTTAGATAAAGACACAACTAAGTTAGTTTTAGTAGAGAGCTTGTTGTCACACAAGACAGTTATTTGTCCCTAGGCAATCGATAACTAGACCGGTAATCATTATTGCAATTTTATTTGAGGGAGAGGCATAAGCTAACATACTTTCTCTTCTTGGATCATATGCACTTATGATTGGAACTCTAGAAAGCATCCGCAACTACTAAAGATCATTAAGGTAAAAACCAACCTTAGCATTATAAGGCATCAAGTCCTCTTTATTCCCATACGCAAACAACCTACTTACTCAGGTCTGTGCTTCTGTCACTCACACCACCCACCATAAGCAAATCATGAACATATTGCAAACCCTACAGCGGGGATCCCTGATGCTTGCGCGACACGGAGAGCACCATAGGACATCACCAATAATAAAACATGCAACTCAAACCAATCACGGTCATCAGTTAACCCATAGGACAAAATGGATCTACTCAAACATCATAGGATAGCCATACATCATTGGGAAATAATATATAGCGTTGAGCACCATGTTTAAGTAGAGATTACAGCGGGTAAAATAGGGGTTACACCACTGCATAGAGGGAGGAAGAGTTGGTGATGATGGCGGTGAAGTTGTTAGTGTAGATTGCGGTGATGATGATGGCCCCGACGGCGTTCCGGCGCCACCGGAAGAGAGGGGGAGAGAGCCCCCCTTCTTCTTATTCTTCTTCCATGACCTTCTCTCTAGATGGGAGAAGGGTGTCCCCTCTGGTCCATGGCCTCCATGGCATGGGAGGGGCGAGAGCCCCTCCGAGATTGGATCTGTCTCTCTGTCTCTCTCTGTTTTTGCTTTCCTGATTCTGCCCTTTCACCGTTTCTTAAATTCCCGGAGATCCGTAAGTCCGATTGGGCTGAATTTTGGACACGATTTTTATTCAGATATTGGCTTTCTTGCGGTGAAAGAAGAGCACCAACCGCCTTACGGGGTGGCCACGAGGGCCCAGGGCGCACCTGACCCCCTGGGGCGCGCCCCCTGCCTCGTGCCCCCCTCAGGCATCATCTTGCGTTGATTCTTCTTCCCAAAAATCACATATATGCCAAAAAAATCTTCATCAGTTTTTATCCCGTTTATGTGGATTTTCTGCGAAACAAAAAGGATGCAACAAACAGGAACTGGCACTGGGCACTGGATCAATATGTTAGTCCCAAAAATAGTATAAAAAGTTGTCAAAAATATATGAAAGTTGTATAATATTGGCATGGAACAATCAAAAATTATAGATACGACGAAGACGTATCATGTTCCAGGTGGCGTGAGTTGCGAAACTATTCCACATTGTTTCAAATGAAGACCAAACTCGTAACTCAAATATTCGCCTTCGCGATCAGATCGTAGAAACTTTATTTTCTTGTTACGATGATTTTCCACTTCACTCTGAAATTTTTTGAACTTTTCAAATGTTTCTGACTTATGTTTCATTAAATAGATCTACCCATATCTGCTCAAATCATCTATGAAGGTCAAAAAATAACGATACCCGCCGCGAGCCTCAACACTTATCGGATCGCATACATCAGTATGTATTATTTCCAATAAGTCAGTTGCTCGCTCCATTGTTCCAGAGAACAGACTCTTAGTCATCTTGCCCATGAGGCATGGTCCGCAAGCATCAAGTGATTCATAATCAAGTGATTCCAAAAGTCCATCGGCATGGAGTTTCTTCATGCGCTTTACACCAATATGACCTAAACGGCAGTGCCACATATAAGTTGCACTATCATTATTAACTTTGCATCTTTTGGCTTCAATATTATGAATATGTTTATTACTATGATCGAGATTCAATAAACCATTTATATTGAGTGTATGACCATAGAAGGGTTTATTCATGTAAATAGAATAACAATTATTCTTTGACTTAAATGAATAACCGTATCGCAATAAACATGATCCAATCATATTTATGCTCAACGCAAACACCAAATAACATTTATTTTAGGTTCAACACTAATATCGAAGGTAAAGGGAGTGTGCGATGGTGTTCTTATCAACCTTGGAATCACTTCCAACTCTCATCATCACCTCGCCCTTAACTAGTCTCTGTTTATTTTGCAACTCCCGTTTCGAGTTACTACTCTTAGCAACTGAAACAGTATAAAACACCGATGGGTTGCTATAAACACTAGTAAAGTAGACATCAATAACATGTATATCAAATATACGTTTGTTCACTTTGCCATCCTTCTTATCCGCCAAGTATCTAAGGCAGTTCCACTTCCAGTGACCATTTCGTTTGCAGTAGAAGCACTCAGTTTCAGGCTTGGGTCTATATTTGAGCTTCTTCATGGGAGTGGCAAGTTGCTTGCCATTCTTCTTGAAGTTCCCTTTCTTTCCCTTGCCCTTTTACTTGAAACTAGTGGTTTTGTCAACCATCAACATTTGATGCTTTTCTTGATTTCTACCTTTGTCGATTTCAGCATCATGAAGAGCTTGGGAATCATTTTCATCATCCCTTGCATATTATAGTTCATCACTAAGTTCTAGAAACTTGGTGATAGTGATTAGAGAAATTTATCAATTACTATCTTATCTGGAAGATTAACTCCCACTTGATTCAAGCAATTGTAGTACCCAGACAATCTGAGCACATACTCACTGGTTGAGTTATTCTCCTCCATCTTGTAGGCAACATACTGTCAGAGGTCTCATACCTCTCGACACGGGATGAGTATGAAATACTGCTACCTCTTGAGCACTGCATTGGTTTTCCCTTGAAGAGGAAAGGGTGATGCAACAAAGTAGCGTAAGTATTTCCCTCAGTTTTTGAGAACCAAGGTATCAATCCAGTAGGAGGCTACGCGCGAGTCCCTCGCACCTGCACAAAACAAATAAATCCTCGCAACCAACGGGATAAGGGGTTGTCAATCCCTACACAGTCACTTACGAGAGAGAGATCTGATAGATATGATAAGATAATATTTTTGGTATTTTTATGATAGAGATGCAAAGTAAAATAAAAGCAATGAAACTAACTAAGTATTGGAAGATTTAATATGATGAAGATAGACCCGGGGGCCATAGGTTTCACTAGTGGCTTCTCTCGAGAGCATAAGTATTTTACGGTGGGTGAATGAATTACTGTTGAGCAATTGACAAAATTGAGCATAGTTATGAGAATATCTAGGTATGGTCATGTATATAGGCATCACGTCCGAGACAACTAGACCGACTCCTGCCTGCATCTACTACTATTACTCCACACATCGACCGCTATCCAACATGCATCTAGAGTATTAAGTTCATAAGAACAGAGTAGCGCCTTAAGCAAGATGACATGATGTAGAGGGATAAACTCATGCAATATGATGAAAACCCCATCTTGTTATCCTCGATGGCAACAATACAATACGTGCCTTGCTGCCCCTACTGTTACTGGGAAAGGACACCGCAAGATTGAACCCAAAGCTAAGCACTTCTCCCATTGCAAGAAAGATCAATCAAGTAGGCCAAACCAAACTGATAATTCGAAGAGACTTGCAAAGATAACCAATCATACATAAAAGAATTCAGAGAAGATTCAAATATTGTTCATAGATAAACTTGATCATAAACCCATAATTCATCGGCCTCAACAAACACACCTCAAAAAGAAGATTACGTCGAATAGATCTACACAAGAGAGGGGGAGAACTTTGTATTGAGATCCAAAAAGAGAGAAGAAGCCATCTAGCTAATAACTATGGACCCATAGGTCTGAGGTAAACTACTCACACTTCATCGGAGAGGCTATGGTGTAGATGTAGAAGCCCTCCGTGATCGATGCCCCCTCCGGCGGAGCTCCGGAACAGGCCCCAAGATGGGATCTCGTGGATACAAAAAGTTACGGCGGTGGAATTAGGGTTTTGGCTCCGTATTTGATCGTTTGGGGGTACGTAGGTATATATAGGAGAAGAAGTACGTCGGTGGAGCAACAGGGGGCCCACGAGGGTGGAGGGCGCACCTGGGGAGGTGGGCGCGCCCCCCTACCTTGTGGCCTCCCTGTTGATTGCTTGACGTAGGGTCCAAGACTCCTCGTTCTTGTTCGTTCCAAAAACCACGTTCCCGAAGGTTTCATTCCGTTTGGACTCCGTTTGATATTCCTTTTCTTTGAAACCCTAAAATAGGCAAAAAAAAATAGCAATTCTGGGCCGGGCCTCCAGTTAGTAGGTTAGTCCCAAAAATAATATAAAAGTGGATAATAAAGCCCAATAATGTCCAAAACAGAAGATAATATAGCATGGAGCAATCAAAAATTATAGATACGTTAGAGACGTATCAAGCATCCCCAAGCTTAATTCCTGCTCGTCCTCGAGTAGGTAAATGATAAAAACAGAATTTTTGATGTGGAATGCTACTTGGCATAATTTCAATGTAACTCTTCTTAATTGTGGTATGAATATTGAGATCCGAAAGATTCAAGACAAAAGTTTAATATTTAAATAAAAATAATAATTCTTCAAGTATACTAACTAAGCAATTATGTCTTCTCAAAATAACATGGCCAAAGAAAGTTATCCCTACAAAATCATATAGTCTGGCTATGCTCTATCTTCACTACATAAAGTATTTAAATCATGCACAACACCTATGACAAGCCAAACAATTGTTTCATACTTTTGACATTCTCAAACTTTTTCAATCTTCACGCAATACATGAGCGTGAGCCATGGACATAGCACTATAGGTGGAATAGAATGGTGGTTGTGGAAAAGACAAAAAGGGAGAAGATAGTCTCACATCAACTAGGCGTATCAACGGGCTATGGATATGCCCATCAATAGATATCAATGTGAGTGAGTAGGGATTGCCATGCAACAGATGCACTAGAGCCATAAGTATATGAAAGCTCAAAAAGAAACTAAGTGGGTGTGCATCCAACTCGCTTGCTCACGAAGACCTAGAGTAATTTGAGGAAGCCCGTCATTGGAATATGCAAGCCAAGTTCTATAATGAAAAATTCCCACTAGTATATGAAAGTGAAAACATAGGAGACTCTTTATCATGAAGATTATGGTGCTACTTTGAAGCACAAGTGTGGTAAAAGGATAGTAGCATTGTCCCTTCTCTCTTTTTCTCTCATTTTTTTATTTGGTCATTTTCTCTCTTTTTTATGGCCTCTTTTTTTGGGGGGCTTCTTTGGCCTATTTTTTCGTCCGGAGTCTCATCCCGACTTGTGGGGGAATCATAGTCTCCATCATCCTTTCCTCACTGGGACAATGCTCTAATAATGATGATCATCACACTTTTATTTTCTTACAACTCAAGAATTACAAGTCGATACTTAGAACAAGACATGACTCTATATGAATGCCTCCGGCGGTGTACCGGGATATGCAATGAATCAAGAGTGGCATGTATGAAAGAATTATGAACGATGGCTATGCCACAAATACGATGTCAACTACATGATCATGCAAAGCAATATGACAATGATGGAGCGTGTCGTAATAAACAGAACGGTGAAAAGTTGCATGGCAATATATCTCAGAATGACTATGAAAATGCCATAATAGGTAGGTATGGTGGCTGTTTTGAGGAAGGTAATGGTGGGAGGGTGAGAGTGCGTATAATCCATGGACTCAATATTAGTCATAAAGAACTCACATACTTATTGCAAAAATCTACAAGTTATCAAAGCAAAGTATTACGCACATGCTCCTAGGGGGATAGATTGGTAGGAAAAGACCATCGCTCATCCCCGACCGCCACTCATAAGGAAGACAATCGATAAATAAATCATGCTCCGACTTCATCACATAACGGTTCACCATACGTGTGTGCTACGGGAATCACAAACTTTAACACAAGTATTTTTCAAATTCACAACTACTCAACTAGCATGACTCTAATATTACCATCTCCATATCTCAAAACAATTATCAAGTATCAAACTTCTCATAGTATTCAACACACTCATAAGAGAATTTTATTATTAATCTTGTATACCTAGCATATTAGGATTATTTAAGAAAATTACCATGCTATTTAAGACTCTCAAAATAATCTAAGTGAAGCATAAGAGATCAATAGTTTCTATAAAACAAATCCACCACCGTGCTTTGAAAGATATAAGTGAAGTACTAGAGCAAAACTATATAACTCAAAAGATATAAGTGAAGCACATAGAGTATTCTAATAATTTCCGAATCATGTGTATCTCTCTCAAAAGGTGTGTACAGCAAAGATGATTTTGGTAAACTAAAAAAACAAAGACTTAAATCATACAAGACGCTCCAATAAAAACACATATCATGTGGTGAATAAAAATATAGCTCCAAGTAAAGTTACCGATGGAAGTAGACGAAACAGTGGATGCCCCGGGCTTTGGCTTTTTGGTGTCCTTAGATTATCTTGGGGGTGCCATGGGAATCCCCAAGCTTAGTCTCTTGCCACTCCTTATTCCATAATCCATCAAATCCTTACCCAAAACTTGAAAACTTCACAACACAAAACTTAAAGTAGAAAATCTCGTGAGCTCCGTTAGCGAAAGAAAACAAAAGACCACTTCAAGGTACTATAATGAACTCATTATTTATTTATATTGGTGTTAAACCTAATGTACTCCAACTTCTCTATGGTTTATAAACTATTTTACTAGCCATAGATTCATCAAAATAAGCAAACAACACACGTAAAACAAAATCTGTCAAAAACATAACAGTCTGTAGTAATCTGTAGCTAGCGCAAGATCTGGAACCCCAAAAATTCTAAAATAAATTGATGGACGTGAGAAATTTATCTATTAATCATCTGCAAAAATAATTAACTAAATATCACTTTCCAAATAAAAATGGCAGCAGTTCTGGTGATCGCTAAAGTTTCTGTTTTTTACAGCAAGATTAACAAGACTTTCCCCAAGTCTTCCCAACGGTTCTACTTGGCACAAACACTAATTAAACACAAAACACACAACCAAAAAGAGGATAGATAAATTATTTATTACTAAACAGGAGTAAAAATCAAGGAATAAAAATAAAATTGGGTTGCCTCCCAACAAGCGCTATCGTTTAACGCCCCTAACTAGGCATAAAAAGAAATGATAGATCTAGGTATTGCCATCTTTGGTAGGCAATCCATAAGTGGCTCTCATAATAGATTCATACGGTAATTTAATTTTCTTTCTAAGAAAGTGTTCCATGCCTTTCCTTAACGGAAATTGGAATCTAATATTTCCTTCCTTAATATCAATAATTGCACCAATCTTTTTAAGGAAAGGTCTACCAAAAATAATAGGACATGAAGGATCGAAATCTATGTCAAGAACAATAAAATCTACGGGCACATAATTACTATTTGGAACAATAAGAATATCATTAATTCTTCCCATAGGTTTCTTAATAGTGAAATCCGCAAGGTGCAAGTTTAAAGAGCAATCATCAAAATCACGAAAACCTAACAAATCACACAAAGTCTTTGGAATCATGGAAACACTAGCACCCAAATCACACAAAGCATAGCATTCATGATCTTTAATTTTAATTTTAATAGTTGGTTCCCACTCATCATAAAGTTTTCTAGGAATAGAAACTTCCAACTCAATTTTTTTTTCATAAGACTGCATCAAAGCATCAACGATATGTTTAGTAAAAGCCTTATTTTGACTATAAGCATGAGGAGAATTTAGCACGGGTTGCAACAAGGAAATACAATCTATCAAAGAGCAGCTATCATAATTAAATTCCTTGAAATTCAAAATAGTGGGTTCATTAATATTTAAAGTTTTGACTTCTTCAATCCCACTTTTATCAATTTTAGCATCAAGATCTAAAAACTCCGAATTTTTTGAACGCCTTCTAAGTAAAGGTGGATCATATTCAGTCCCATCATTATCAAGATTCATATTGCAAAACAAAGGTTTAATAGGGGACACATCAATAACTTTTAGATCTTCATCTTTATTATCATATTCTTCTGGCTTAGCGGCCATCTTATTGACTAAGGTGGCCTGCTTATCCGAAAATTCAGCTATTAACTTCTCAAGACAAGCAATCTGGGATCTCAAACCATCAAATTCTTTAGACATATCATCAAGCTCTTTATTCATGTAACTCATAAAGTTTTTTTGTTCCTTAAGCTTGTTTCTAAAGAAACTATTATGCTCAAATTGCAAGACCATAAAACTCCTAACGTTGCTTTCGATTTCTTCCAACCTTTTAAGGTGAAGATCACCAAATCGGGGAAGAGCCATCGTGACAAGCAAGCAATCCAACACACAAGCAAACGAGGAACGGGCAAAAAGAGGCAAATAGAGAAACAGAGGGAGGATAGAGAGAGAGGGCGAATAAAACGGCAAGGGTGAATTGGGGAGAGGAAAATGAGAGGCAAATGGCAAATAATGTAATGCGGGAGATAAGGGTTTGTGATGGGTACTTGGTATGTTGACTTTTGCATGGACCTCCCCGGCAACGGCGCCAAAAATCCTTCTTGCTACCTCTTGAGCACTGCGTTGGTTTTTCCTTGAAGAGAAAAGGGTGATGCAGCAAAGTAGCGTAAGTATTTTCCTCACTTTGAGAACCAAGGTATCAATCCAGTAGGAGGCTACGCGCGAGTCCCTCGCACCTACACAAAACAAATAAATCCTCGCAACCAACGCGATAAGGAGTTGTCAATCCCTACACGGTCACTTACGAGAGTGAGATCTGATAGATATGATAAGATATTTTTTTGGGTATTTTTATGATAGAGATGCAAAGTAAAATAAAAGCAATAAAAATAACTAAGTATTGGAAGATTTAATATGATGAAGATAGACCCGGGGGCCATAGGTTTCACTAGTGGCTTCTCTCGAGAGCATAAATATTTTACGGTGGGTGAACGAATTACCGTTGAGCAATTGACAGAACTGAACATAGTTATGAGAATATCTAGGTATGGTCATGTATATAGGCATCACGTCCGAGACAAGTAGACCGACTCCTGCCTGCATCTACTACTATTACCCCACACATCGACCGCTATCCAGCATGCATCTAGAGTATTAAGTTCATAAGAATAGAGTAACGCCTTAAGCAAGATGACATGTGATACGTCTCCAACGTATCTATAATTTTTGATTGTTCCATGCTATTATATTATCAACCTTGGATGTTTTATATGCATTTATATGCTATTTTATATGATTTTTGGGACTAACCTGTTAACCTAGAGCCCGGTGCCAGTTTCTGTTTTTTTCCTTGTTTTAGAGTATCGCAGAAAAGGAAAATCAAACGGAGTCCAATTGACCTGAAACTTCACTGAACTTATTTTTGGAAAGAAAGCAATACATGAGACTTGGAGTGCACGTCAGGGGATCAACGAGGAAGCCACGAGGCAGGGGGGCGCGCCCACCCCCTGGGCGCGCCCTCCACCATCGTGGGCCCCTCGTGGCTCCCCTGATGTATTTCTTCTGCCTATATATATCCATATCTACTACCACTATAAAAAAAAGAGAGGGCAGAGAACCAGATCATCCTGTCCATCAAAAACTGCAATCTGATGGTCTACATCCCTCGAGCATATTAAACGCGTTTTACACTTTAATTACCCACCATGCCATTGCCTAAAACATCTGTTAATGAAAATCATCTACTACCCCTATAAAAAAAAAGAGGGACAGATCCAAATAATCACACCCATTCATTAACAAGATCTAATGGTCCTTAATCATTCCGTGTTTAACACTACCAACCACGCCCATCGCTAACCCGCCCCTA
>NC_041386.1:70483736-70488105 GCF_002162155.2 Triticum dicoccoides
AAAACCGTGCGCGCGATCTCTCCCCCGTCCGCAGGACCTCTCGCCCCCGCCTTCTCCGGCGCCGTTCGCCGCCCGCGGTTTGCAGCCCATCGCGCCCTTCGCCGCGGGACAGCCGGAGCCGCCGCCCGTCGCGCACTGCGGGAGCCGCCGCAGGTTGTCGCTTGTCGCGCCCTTCGCCGTGGGAGAGCCGGAGCCACCGCCCGTCGCGCGCCGGAGGAGCCACCGCAGGTCGCCGCGGGAGAGCCGGGGCCGCCGCGATCGTGAGCAGCCGCCCGCCCATCCTCCATCCCTACGCGGGCGCACCTTCCTTCAGCTCCTCCTCGCGCCGCCCCTCTCCTTTGCCCCGGCCGCCAAGACCCAGCGGTCGCTTCACCGGGTTGCGGCGCCGCCCCGCCCGATAGCCTCCCAGCGGCCGCCTGCCGCCATCCGCGCAGACTGCTTCACCGACGCCCGCGGCCGCTTCACCAGGCCACGGCGTCGCCGGCCCATCCCTGTGTGTGCAACGGCTGAAAATTTCGATCTGCGATGGTGCGCGGAGATCAAGCGATGACGGCAACAGCGTCGAGCTTTGCAGGTATTGATCCCCCCCTCCCCTTCCCCAGCAATGCTTGAATTGGACTGCATGAATGAATTTGCTGGCACGAGTATGCAAGATAGAAAAATAAGTGAATCTTTTGATGTTGCCCCCTCCGCATTAGTATGGAATTCAGAAATTATCTTGTTATCTTTGCCCACTAGCATTTTCTAGACTAATAATGGTAGTGCAGATTTCAGCTAGAGCTTGCAGAGTTCTAAAATATGTTGACCAAATCGTTTCTTCAAAACCTGGTTCACAAATACTATGATCTTGCTACTAGCTTCTATGAGTGTGGCTGGACTGAATCCTTCCACTTTGCTCATAGGTGAGGACTCTTATCAAAAGAACAAATAATTGGTCTTTCATTCTTGAAGAAAGTTATATTTCAAAAGAAAAAAAATATGAGAATATGTCATAGAACATTGCTAATTGTGATTCCCCATGTGTCTTAGCATTTTAGGTGGAATGGTGAACCTTGAAGCGGAAGTACCAAACGGTACGAGCACTTTCTGGCCCTATGGCTTGAGTTGAAGCCTGGGATGAAGGTCGTTTTTCTTATGAAGATCGAATAACCCATGGTAGAATGATTTTCCTTTTTAAGATGCTCTTGCTGCAGCTATATAACTTGATAATGGAGCATACAACATCGTGATGTTTGTTGAATTGCTTTGCTGTAGGTTTTGGATGTCAGGTATGGAATAGGCAGGCCATTAAGAGAAATTCCAAGATTTAGGTTTAATTCCTGTTTCGCGCTTTCACCTCTCTTCATACGTGTGAATACTGATGTGTTCGGGTTTAGAAATTCTCATATGCATGATTAATGCAACTGAAGTGATTCATGTTTTTCTTACTTTCAACTGAAAACTTGTGGGGGCATGATTTTGAGGAGGCGATCCAGGTATTATTCATCTTTCAATTTTTTTATCATGATCTGTCTCTTTGAAAAAGTTGAAAACCTAATATGATGGTTTACAGAGCACCAATAAGTTAGAGAAGTTCGACCTCAACCTTTCCAGGAATTAATCTATTTTGGAACGGAGGTACTAAGCAGTACTAATACTTGTCTCTTCTGTTTGTAACCTAAAGAAGATGTATAATTGTGTCTGTAAGTTAGATAAGGACTATTGGCTTTGTGATATTTCATTATCTGATGTTTGTAACCTAAAAAAGATGTATAACTGATCAGGCAACTGTTTTCTGCAGCTCCACCTCAGTTACTGATTGAACAACAACGACTACCAAATAACTAGGGAAAGGTTGTTCAATGCTCATTATTTTTTGGTTGATTCTTCTATTGACTGTGATTTTTTTTTGGTGACGAGGTCGCCACCAAGAACGGGTCACTGATAGTATCAACATGGAGGCGTGCCTTAGCCTGGAGCCCAGCAAGAAGATCATCGGGAGCTTCGGGACATTTGAGACGGCCGTTCTCCATGTGGCCAACGCCATCCAGCTGCAGGCATTGCGCCGGCCTCGGCAGGAGTCGGTCAAGCCCAATGTGAGTTACCAATCTTCTTACATTAGAGTGTCGTAATTGATTTACTTATTATCATAGCAATATGCTTGGATGGTTGTAATTCATGACGGGATTAACAGTACCCCATCACAGAAACTTCTACATTCAGTTAGGACTACTTATGTCTACTTAAACGTGTTCCTTATCCCGACTTTCATATACACGCATAGTATGAACCATAGTCCTGCTAACTGCTAGCTTTTTTTGGTCATATCTGATTCTGTGGTGTTAATCCACTCCTACGTTGCCAAACTCAGTTTGATTATACATGGAGTATGTTATATACTTTGATGATATTTTCAGATTTTAAATATATGACAAGCACAATCCCTGATACTAATGCTTACTCTGTTTATTTTGGATGTTCAAGTGTAGCATCTATTGACCAATGCAAGCTCCATCAGGATGTGCGTAGTGTCCATAAGTTCCCTTTTGGCCAGTACATGGAGAAAAAAAACATGGAATGTACAACAATCCTACATGAAACATTCTGAACAAAGTCATATTGAGCTACCCCTAGAAATTTTTGCAGCTTCTGTGAACTCTTGTTTTATGTTCTATAGGGCCAACTTGCATTTTCACGTCAAGCATGGCTGATTATTAGAGGGCAAGGAAAGATGGAGTAGCAGAAGCATTGCTTACGACGAGTTCATCGGGTCAACAGTGCACATTAACAAGCATTGCCTGCTGTCTGCCTTCACCTACTTTGACGAGGATGACAGCGGGTACATCACCGTTGACCGCTGGAAGAGGTGTGCTGGGAGTACAACACAAGCTGACCGGCATCGTGACATCGCCAGGGAGGTCGGCACTGACAACATGCGTATGTTTATTCACTGCAGTCACCATCTTAAATTAATTAATTGGTTTCAATTAACTCCATTGAATAGTCTGTACTATTATGCTAATTACTACAAATCTGAAATGCAAATTGACCATGTCTCATTTGATTAGGATGTTCAAATTGACTATGGAGAGTATATGACAACTCATGCAGGTTCGTAATGACTTGAAGAAAGCATATGAGAAGCGAGTATGGGAGCTTTAATATTAGAGCAACAGGGGAGGAGCAAATGATTGAAGGGCTATCAGCCGTGTAAAAGAAAGCTGAGGATAACGTCAACAGGTGGAAAACTATATTTGGTTGACATAATAACACTAGCAAAGGTGAATAACAATGTAACATTATCTTTTCATTAGTTGATCCATTCAACTTTTGTTTGATATGACTGGCATGATATTTGGATAGGAAAGTTATTTGTTAACTCCATATCATTTTTATGTGCAAGCTAATAATTATGCACTGTGCATTTGCCTGCAATTTCCTAGAAGTTCTCCATAATTTTCGAAGAAAATGTTTTGTGAAGTATAGTTTCTCAAGAAAATTAAAATGTGCTTGTAGTAATTTTTTCCTAAAGTTTTGTCATCTTGTAGAATGATCGACAACGGGCTCCCAGTAAAAGAATAGGATAGGAGCTGTAGGTAATAAAAAATGAGGATATGAGAAGTTGGTAGTTGAAGTCAGTATAATTGCTTAGCATTGTTTTATTCAGTAGGATTGGCGTTGCAGCTGAGGAAATATGTGATATGGAGTAATTTGGTTAACTAAAGGACATTTTACTTTTGAAGTATCTTTAACACACTTTGCAAAATGAATGATGAAGGGACATTAGGCTATTTTTCTATGCATCTGGTGATAATAGACATGCGTTGCACGTGCACACTTACTATAACCTACTAATCGATCCCTAACCCACCCCCGTCCCGCCCCGCCGTTAAAAAAAACTGTTCGCACGATCTATCGCCCTGCCCGCACGACCTCTCGCGGTCTCGCCCCCTCCTCCTCCCGCAGCCGTTAGCCGCCGGAGCTGCTGCCCTTCGCCACGGAAGAGCCGGAGCCGCCGCAGGTCATGACCCTTTGCCGCAGGAGAGCCGGAGCCGCCGTCCGTCGCGGGCCGCGGGAGAGCTGGAGCCGCCACCCGTCGCGCGCCGCGGGAGTCGCCGCCGCGCCCTTTGTCTTTTGTTGGACGCATCCCTGTTAGAACATAACATTGTTTTGTTAGTGCCTTTGAACTGTTGTTCCATGGTGATTTGTGAATAACGAAGAAAAGTTCAGAATAACTCAAGTTGGCATGTGCGAGTGCCTGCGATACTAACGTTGTAGGAAAGCCTCACTTGCAGTTTTCTAAACTCTGCCTCAGAATGTTCCATCCCATTTTTTGGCTCACTTCTTTTTTTGGAGATTACCATATGTTGGTATTGTTTCTGTTCTTGAG
>NC_041386.1:70488191-70517488 GCF_002162155.2 Triticum dicoccoides
GGGGTTGATCTTTGAGTTCAGCTGCACAGAGTTGATTTCTCCACATATTAAGATCAGAAATAATGTGCCATGGGGTGATCTTTGAGTTCAGTTGCAGGCAGTCAATTTGTCCACATATTAAGATCAGAGATAATGTGCCATGGTGACCTGTGTATAACTGAAATTCAGAATGAACTCAATCTACCATGTGAGTGCCTGCGATACACTCAGGTTGCAGTTTCTCAAATACTGAATGTTTAGTCCCTTGAGACTCCATATTGGCTCAACTTGCAGTTTTCTGAACTCTATTTCAGAATGTTATACCCGATGTCTCGGCTCGCAATTTTTGGTGTTGCTTCTGTTCTTTGGTGACAGTTAGCTATCTGAATGGTTTAGCAAAGGATAGCTACATAGTATGGCAAAGTACATTTGGTATCCCGCTGAAGCTGAAAACATACAGAGCACCTGTAATTAGTTTTTGGTCGACGAATTTCAGCTAGATTATAGTGTTGCGGCTCTGAACTGTGGTGATTGTGTGTGAGTGGAATTTTAGCTAGGTCGCTGCCCTCGCGCCCTTCGCTGCGGGAGCCGGAGCCGCCCACCGCTCGAGCCGCTCAGCTTGCCCTGGCCTCTGCCCCGCCGCCCCCGGTCCTATTCTGCCCCCACGCGATTCGATGATGAGGACGCTAGCGGAGAACCGCCGCTACAAATCCTCACGCTCGCCTCCACCAGTCACATGGTCTCCAGTCATCAAGACACCCCACCCTCCTCGACTGCTGCTGGTGCTGCCGGCACCACTATTCTTCCTCTCGATCCGGTTCCGGCGAGGAACCCATCACCGCGCCGACCAGTCCAAGGAACTCACATCACCTCCATCAAGGTACTCGCGCTTCTGCATTGTCAGTTCCGATGTCATTAATGGGCGATATCTACATGTTGTGTGTCTCACCTGCAGGAAAACAATGACATATGTGATTACAAATGTGTGCTTGCTTCTTCATGAAGAGCCAAAAAAGGTACCAATTGGTCCTTCTATTTAAATAAATGATGCTGCATGTTTAAAATTATATGTTAATCCCATTATTTATTTTCAGTGCAAGAATATGCAGATAGAACCATAGAATATATATATACATTGTACATTACCGCGCACAGGCTTTCTCCCTGTTGCATATGCCTTTATAATAACTTGAGCTATCCATACTTGGATTAGCAACTAAATCTTAGATAATATGAAACTTGTTCTCACATGTCCATTTTCCATAATTCTTAGATGTCCATTCTAGATATTGAGCCTAGAAGCATGCACTTCATGTACAAAATATCTAAGATTTATAGCATTCACTCATATCTCTGACCACAAGATACAATCACTAACTATATAGTACAATAAGATTTAATCTCTGAATAAAACCTCACCAAAGAATCTTCATACAGAAGTATAGACGTTGATGCAAATGTATGGAGCACGGTCACCAACAGATCCACACATTTGGTCAGTGATGAATCAATGCAACCTATTGGTACATTAGTTATTTCTCTTTCTTTCTCTGAACTACTCTTTCTCTTTCACAATTACAGTTCAGCACCTTCTATGAACTGCACCTTATATCATGTCGGATTGATAATTCCTTGTAGTGGGAGGGGAGGATATTCGATCTGAGTATGTCAGAGAGGAGGAGCAAGACGGAATTAATAAGGCAAGAATTGTTTCCCTTTTAGTTTGGATCTCTGTTGCTTCATGATGATATTATCTAACTGATGAAAAGGGAACGTTGTACGTGACTGATGAAAGAGTTGTTTCGCCTCACCAGGCAAGAAACTTTTGACCCATCCCTGCAATGTATTTTCATAGTGCCCTTGTATAAGTAAATGGAAGGAATTCTAAATGATGAAGAGTGTCTTATTGCATTAGTTTTTTATATCTGCAGAGTGAGCACATGACTTTCTTCCCTGCCTTTACTTACTAATGAAAAATAAACATCAATGCATGTTATCTTTACTAAATTAATAACACTAAGTAGGAATTCAGAATAATAACATATTAATAACAACGGGTAGGAATTCTGAATAAAAATAGTGCATGAGAAATATGGCATGCACCTTAACGTAGAAATGTTCTTTTTAATTGCTCATATGTTAATGTTACAAATGTTCTTTTCTTGTTCTCTTAATAATGGTTTTAGACGGAGAGCTGCGCCCATGTTGTATGCCAACATTGGTCCTTAGATTAGTCAATTTTTGTTGCAGCATATGTTCTCTATAGATTTTTTTAGAATGTCTATGAAGTTTCATCTGCAAGCTTTTGATCCTAATGGCTACATCCTTATAAGGCTATTTCTTGTTTGTAAGATGAATAGTACCTATGTCAAGACTCAAGACTCAATAGAAGCAAGAGTGCATAGCAGTAGCAGTTGTTCAACCAAGGTAATCACTTGAACCGAATATTTCTAAATTATAATTAAAAGAGGACAGGTTCTTACAAATCTAACATATTCCTTTTGATTCTTGATCTTGTTTCATGTATAGCTTAGACGTATCATGTCATGTATGAATTTATTTCCACTGGGTGGAAGCATTTTATGCTCTTACCTTTGTGCTTTTAAGACTTCTCATTTTAGCTTTATTAGTCAGGACGTGCATTGCATGTACACGATTAACAGGTACAAAATGCCAAACCGGTAAAAGCGCACTTTATTATCAATTCAGTCCACATGGTTTGTGCAACATTTGCATGTAAGAGTAGATTTGCACGTGTTCTTATTTTTTATGGCTAATTAGCTAAACACAGTTGCTACATAGTGGTTCCACTTGCTGACAACGGTGAGGTGCAATGGAGATTGCCCTAAGATACACAAATATATTGCTGAATTTAGCAAAGTTGTCTCGAGCTAACTCTTCTAACTTCTACAATAGCCAATATACATGGCATGTTGTTCTCCAGACAGAGGTCAATTGTTTTTTTACTGTCATTGTCTATTGCTTCCGAGATAAGCACATGCTGACTTTTATATTATCATTCTAGATGTATCTTGTGTTACAAGTTGTCAGATCATTGTTGATGCTGATACATCACTATGACTTTTGAAGATGCTCTTATCCCTTTTGTTTCAACATGTCTTCTTTGCTTTCAATTAATCTTGTGTGAATTCAAAGCCAACATAGAGTGCCATTTTTTTGTTCTAGCATGTCTTCTTTATACTCCCTCTGTAAAAGGCTTTTATATTTCTTTACGGAGGAAGTATTTGTAAAAGGCACATTACATATTTTTTAAATTTGACATGACTAATTGAGCTTGCATAATTCAGTTCATCATAGATTATCCAATGTGACGTAGTAAAAGGCACATTACATATTTTTAAATTTGACGTGACTAACTGAGCTTGCATAATTCAGTTCATCATAGATTATCAAATGTGACATAGACAATAGAATATAGATGGCTTAGAAGGGTTCTATGAGCAAGGATTTTCTTTGGGCGGAGACGTGCATTGCACGTGCAAGCTTACTAGTACCCTAAAACGATCGGAGAGCATAATAGATCGGGAGTTTCGCCGCCAGAAGCCTCCGTAGCCACTGAAAGCCAACCTAGACCCGTTCCGGCACCCTGCCAGAGGGGGCAATCCCTCTCCGGTGGCCATCTTCATCATCCCGGTGCTCTCCATGATGAGGAGGGAGTAGTTCTCCCTCGGGGCTGAGGGTATGTACCAGTAGCTATGTGTTTAATCTCTCTCTTTCTCTCTCGTGTTCTTGAGGTGGTACGATCTTGATGTATCGCGAGCTTTGCTATTATAGTTGGATCTTATGATGTTTCTCCCCCTCTACTCTTTTGTAATGGATTGATTTTTCCTTTTGAAGTAATCTTATCGGATTGAGTCTTTAATGACTTGAGAACACTTTATGTATGTCTTGCCGTGCGTATCTGTGGTGACAATGGGATATCACGTGATTCACTTGATGTATGTTTTGGTGATCAACTTGCGGGTTCCGCCCATGAACCTATGCATGGGGTTGGCACATGTTTTCGTCTTGATTCTTCGGTAGAAACTTTGGGGCACTCTTTGAGGTCCTATGTGTTGATTGAATAGATGAATATGAGATTGTGTGATGCATATCGTATAATCATACCCACGGATACTTGAGGTGACATTGGAGTATCTAGGTGACATTAGGGTTTTGGTTGATTTGTGTCTTAAGGTGTTATTTTAGTACGAACTCTAGGGCTGTTTGTGACACTTATAGGAATAGCCCAACGGATTGATTGGAAAGAATAACTTTGAGGTGGTTTCATACCCTACCATAATCTCTTCGTTCGTTCTCCGCTATTAGTGACTTTGGAGTGACTCTTTGTTGCATGTTGAGGGATAGTTATGTGATCTAATTATGTTATTATCGTTGAGAGAATTTACACTAGTGAAAGTATGAACCCTAGGCCTTGTTTCATAGCATTGCAATACCGTTTGTGCTCACTTTTATCATTAGTTACCTTGCTGTTTTTATATTTTCAGATTACAAAAACCTTTATCTACTATCCATATACCACTTGTATCACCATCTCTTCGCCGAACTAGTGCATCTATACAATTTACCATTGTATTGGGTGTGTTGGGGACACAAGAGACTCTTTGTTATTTGGTTGCAGAGTTGCTTGAGAGAGATCATCTTCATCCTGCGCCTCCTATGGATTGATAAACCTTAGGTCATCCACTTGAGAGAAATTTTCTAATGTCCTACAAACCTCTGCACTTGGAGGCCCAACAACATCTACAAGAAGAAGGTTGTGTAGTAGACATCAAGCTCTTTTCTGGTGCCGTTGCCGGGGAGGTTAGCGCTTGAAGGTATATCTTTAGATCTTGCAATCGAATCTTTTTGTTTCTTGTTTTATCACTAGTTTAGTTTATAAAAGAAAACTACAAAAAAATGGAATTGAGTTTGCCTCATACGCTTCATCTTTTTAATATCTTTCGTGAGTATGATGGAAAGTAAAATTGTGCCAAAGTGTTAGAAGAAGAATGCATTAGAATGTCTGGCACTAAATATTTGAATGATGAGCATGCTTGCAATGTTGTTAGTATGAATTCCTTGAATATCAATGATGCTAATGATATGCAAAGCCACAAGCTTGGGGATGCTACGTTTGATGAAGATGATATTTTTAGTCCCCCAAGATTTGATGTGCAAATTTATTATGATGAGAGCATGCCCGCTATCTATGATGATTATTGTGATGACTTGTATGCTATAAAGAATAATGATATCCATGAAACTTCTCATCATGATTTTAACTTTTAATTGTATTATGCCTCACATGATAGTTATTTTGTTGAGTTTGCTCCCACTACTATTCACGAGAAGAAATTTGCTTATATGGAGAGTAATAAAATTTCTATGCTTGTAGATCATGAAAAGAATGCTTTAGGTGCTGGTTATATTGTTGAATTCATTCATGATGCTACTGAAAATTATCATGAGGGAGTAATATATGCTTGTAGGAATTTCAGTTATATGAAGTTTCCCCTCTATGTGCTTAAAATTTTGAAGTTGAGCTTGTTTTACCTTCCTATGCAAGTTGATTCTTGTTCTCATAAGTTGTTTGCTCACAAAATCCCTATGCATAGGAAGTGGGTTATACTTAAATGTGCTAGTCATATTCTTCATGATGCTCTCTTTATGTTACAATTCTTATCTTTTATGTAAGCATCATTGAAATCATCATGCCTAGCTAGGGGCGTTAAACGATAGCGCTTGTTGGGAGGCAACCCAACTTTATTTTTGTTCCTTGCTTTTTGTTACTGTTTAGTAATAAATAATTCATCTAGCCTCTGTTTAGATGTGGTTTTATACTTTTAATTAGTGTTTGTGCCAAGTAGAACCTTTGGGAAGACTTGGGGAAAGTCTTTGCGATCATGCTGTAAAAAACAGAAACTTTAGTGCTCACGAGAATTGCTGCCATTTTTATTGGAGAGTGCTATTTAGTTAATTATTTTTGCAGATGATTAATAGATAAATTACTCAGGTCCACCAATTTATTTGAGAACTTTATGAGTTCCAGAAGTATACGTTTGATACAGATCACTACAGACTGTTCTGTTTTTGACAGATTCTGTTTTCTATGTGTTGTTTGCTTATTTTGATGAATCTATGAGTAGTATCGAAGGGTATGAACCATAGATAAGTTGGAATACAGTAGATATTACACCAATATGAATTTATAATGAGTTCACAACAGTACCTAAGTGGTGATTTATTTTCTTATACTAACGAAGCTTATGAGTTTTCTGTTGTGAAGTTTTCAAGTTTTGGGTAAAGATTCGATGGATCATGGAATAGGGAGTGGCAAGAGCCTAAGATTGGGGATGCCCAAGGCACCCCAAGGTAATATTCAAGGAAAACCAAGAGCCTAAGCTTGGGGATGCCCCGGAAGGCATCCCCTCTTTCGTCTTCGTTCATCGGTAACTTTATTTGGAGCTATATTTTTATTCACCACATGATATGTGTTTTGCTTGGAGCGTCATTTTATTTTCTTTAGTTTTGCTTGCTGTTTGAATAAAATACCAAGATCTGAAATTATTAAATGTTAGAGAGTCTTCACATAGTTGCATAATTATTCGACTACTCATTGATCTTCACTTATATCTTTTGGAGTAGTTTGTCATTTGCTCTAGTGCTTCACTTATATCCTTTTAGAGCACGGTGGTGGTTTTATTTTGTAGAAATAGATGAACTCTCATGCTTCACTTATATTATTTTGAGAGTCTTTAGAACAGCATGGTAATTTGCTTTGGTTAGGAAATTAGTCCTAATATGATGGGCATCTAAGAGGGATATAATAAAAACTTTCATATAAGTGCATTGAATACTAAGAGAAGTTTGATACTTGATGATTGTTTTGAGATATGGAGATAGTGATATTAAAGTTGTGCTAGTTGAGTAGTTGTGAATTTGAGAAATACTTGTGTTGAAGTTTGCAAGTCCCGTAGCATGCACGTATGGTAAACGTTGTGTAATAAATTTGAAACATGAGGTGTTATTTGATTCTTCCTGATGAGTGGCGGTCGGGGACGAGCGATGGTCTTTTCCTACCAATATATCCCCCTAGGAGCATGCGCGTAATGCTTGGTTTTTGATGACTTGTAGATTTTTGCAATAAGTATGTGAGTTCTTTATGACTAATGTTGAGTCCATGGATTATACGCACTCTTACCCTTCCATCATTGCTAGCCTCTTCGGTACCGTGCATTGCCCTTTCTCACATTGAGAGTTGGTGCAAACTTCACCGGTGCATCCAAACCCCGTGATATGATACGCTCTGTCATACATAAAACTCCTTATATCTTCCTCAAAACAGCCACCATACCTACCTATTATGGCATTTCCATAGCCATTCCGAGATATATTGCCATGCAACTTTCCACCGTTTCGTTCATCATGACACACATCATCATTGTCATATTGCCTTGCATGATCGTGTAGTTGACATCGTATTTGTGGCAAGGCCACGATGCATAATTTATCATACATGTCACTCTTGATTCATTACCCATCCCGGCACACCGCCGGAGGCATTCATATAGAGTCATACTTTGTTCTAGTATCGAGTTGTAATCTTTGAGTTGTAAATAAATAGAAGTGTGATGATCATCATTAATAGAGCATTGTCCCAATAAAAAAAGAAAAAGAGAAAGGCCATAAAAAAGAAAAAAGAAGAGAAAGGCCATATAAAAAAGTGGGATAATGCTACTATCCTTTGCCACACTTGTGCTTCAAAGTAGCACAATAATCTTCATGATAGAGAGTCTTTTGTTTTGTCATTTTCATATACTAGTCGGAATTTTTCATTATATAACTTGGCTTGTATATTCCAACAATGAGCCTCCTCTAGTGCCCTAGGTCTTCGTGAGCAAGCAAGTTGGATGCACACCCACTTAGTTTCTTTTGTTGAGCTTTCATACATTTATAGCTCTAGTGCATCCGTTGCATGGCAATCCCTACTCCTTGCAACATCAATCGATGGGCATCTCCATAGCCCATTGATTAGCCTCGTTGATGTGAGACTTTCTCCTTTTTGTCTTCTCCACATAACCCCCATCATCATATTCTATTCCACCCATAGTGCTATGTCCATGGCTCGCGCTCATATATTGCGTGAAAGTTTTTAGGTTTGAGATTACTAAAGTATGAAACAATTGCTTGGCTTGTCATCGGGGTTGTGCATGATGAGAGCATTCTTGTGTGACAAAAATGGAGCATGACTAAACTATATGATTTTTGTAGGGATGAACTTTCTTTGGCCATGTTATTTCGAGAAGACATGATTGCTTAGTTAGTATGCTTGAAGTATTATTATTTTTATGTCAATATTAAACTTTTGTCTTGAATCTTATGGATCTAAATATTCTTGCCACAATAAAGAGAATTATATGGATAAATATGTTAGGTAGCATTCCACAACAAAAATTCTGTTTTTATCATTTACGGATTTACCTACTCGAGGACGAGCAGGAATTAAGCTTGGGGATGCTGATACGTCTCCAACGTATCTATAATTTTTGATTGTTCCATGCTATTATATTATCAACCTTGGATGTTTTATATGCATTTATATGCTATTTTATATGATTTTTGGGACTAACCTGTTAACCTAGAGCCCAATGCTAGTTCCTGTTTTTTCCCTTGTTTTAGAGTATCGTAGAAAAGGAAAATCAAACGGAGTCCAATTGACCTGAAACTTCACGTAACTTATTTTGAAAAGAAAGCAATACAGGAGACTTGGAGTGCACGTCAGGGGATCAACGAGGAAGCCACAAGGCAGGGGGGCACGCCCTCCACTCTCGTGGGCCCCTCGTGGCTCCCCTGATGTATTTCTTCCGCCTATATATATCCATATACCCTAAAACGATCGGAGAGCACAATAGATCGGGAGTTCCGCGCCAGAAGCCTCCGTAGCCATCAAAAGCCAATCTAGACCCGTTCCGGCACCCTGCCGGAGGGGGAAATCCCTCTCTGGTGGCCATCTTCATCATCCCGATGCTCTCCATGACGAGGAGGGAGTAGTTCTCCCTTGGGGCTGAGGGTATGTACCAGTAGCTATGTGTTTGCTCTCTCTCTCTCTCTCTCTCTCTCTCTCTCTCTCTTTCTCTCTCGTGTTCTTGAGGTGGTACGATCTTGATGTATCGCGAGCTTTGCTATTATAGTTGGATCTTATGGTGTTTCTCCCCCTCTACTCTCTTGTAATGGATTGAGTTTTCCCTTTGAAGTAATCTTATCGGATTGAGTCTTTAATGACTTGAGAACACTTGATGTATGTCTTCCGTGCGTATCTTTGGTGACAATGGGATATCACGTTATTCACTTGATGTATGTCTTGGTGATCAACTTGTGGGTTCCGCCCATGAACCTATGCATAGGGGTTGGCACACGTTTTCGTCTTGATTCTCCGGTAGAAACTTTGGGGCACTCTTTGAGGTCCTATGTGTTGGTTGAGTAGATGAATATGAGATTGTGTGCACTACAAAAAAATACACTTCCGTGATGATACGTGTTTGTCACAGTAGGTCGCGTTTTTTGTCATGCATGTACATCCATGACAAATTTATGACAGAATCAAGATAGTCATACCTGTGCTGTCGTAGAAGTGTTCCATGATATTACCAAAATTATCATCACGGAAGTGTCCATTTCCATGACGATAAATCGCGCATCACAGAAGTGCTTTCGTCAAGGGTGACCGACACGTGGCATCCACCATAACGGAACGCCGTTAAGCTATCGGGTCGGGTTTTGGATCCGATAACCCGTTAACAGCCCCGACCAATGGGGATTTTCCATGTGTAAAATCATCATTGGCTGGAGGAAACACGTGTCGGCTCATCGTTGGGACAGATGTCATCCACTCATTGGACAGAAGGCACCTATGATATGTCGACACGTGGCACGACCCAACAGAGGCCCATTCCTGTGAAAAGGCCGGCCCGTTTGACTTAGTCAAAAGGTGGCGGGCTGGCCCATGGAAAGCCTGTTAACGGCCTGTTCGCATATAGCCCATTTACAACCCGCTAACCCAAGGCCCGTTACGCCCTATCCGAATTAGGCCTAGTAGCATCATCTGGGCCATCCAATATGATTCCAGCCCATTTTCACTTCTGGCCCATGTATGGCCCATGACGTCTTTCGGCCCATATGAGGCCCTATGTAACTCTTGGCCTATTAATGGCTCGTGGTGAAACTGGCCCGTAATGAACAGTGTATCACTTTACACCCATTAACGACCCTTGGTGAAACTGGCCCGTAATGAACAATGTATCACTTTATACCCATTAACGACCCGTTATTCCATTGGGCCGTTTCCACCCCATGTTATCTTTCGGCCTTCTCAGAGCCCATTTATTCTTGGGCTCATTTCTAGCATTCGTTTACTTACGGCCCGTTACTGTCATTTTCTGCTTGTGGGCCAAATTCAGCCTGTGGTTACAGTCGGCCCGTTTGTGGTCCGTTAATACATTGGGCCATTTTCATAGCGTCATCAAATACGGCCTATTAACGATGGCCCGTTTACGGCCATAATGCGGCCTGTTATTGGCCCATGTTTGGCCAATCGATCATACGTCCCGTATAAGGCCCATTGATGATACGACCCGTAGAAGGCCCATTGTTTCTACGGCCCGTAGAAAGCCCATTGTTTCTACGGCCCGTAGAAGGCCCACTATTTCTACAGCCCATAGAAGGCCCACTGTTTCTACGGCCCGTAGGAGGCCTAGTGTCACTACAGTAAATATTAGCCCATGGTTATTGTGGCCTAGTTTTAAAAAATAGGTTATTGTAGCCACTAGTTAACCGCGGAAAAAGAACTGTAATGACTACAAGCAAACATATAAACAAGACAACAAGGAAATAAATAAGCAAGCAACTAACGCTAGGCTATCACGGCTATTACACATATTACATCCATTGGGCATCAAAGTTCGCCACCAGTGCAAATATAGGGAACAAAGCAGCATATCATATACACTGGCCGTCAAAATTGGCCACCAATGCAAATAAACGCGGCAGCAAAACAAGAGCATAACTAAAACAACTTCAGAAGAGCTCAAGAAACGTTATCCTGGGTATCCACCATGCTGGCAATAAGCTTAGCAAGCTGATTAGCTTTGTCCTGTTTGGCGCTAAAATCCTCCAACGCTTGCTGTTGCACCAGAAAGTATGCATCTGAATGCTCCAGGGACTTCCGCAGTCCTTCTGCTTCTTGACGCAGCACAGCTGAACGATGTCTTTCAGCTTGTAGTTGAGACTCAAGAAACCGAACTGATTCAGACAGTGAGTTTGAATAGCTTGTGCAAGCGGTAGTGGCCAGTAACTCCAACACTAAACCAAGACAGGATGTGTCACTATCATGAACCTTATCTGCATTACTTCCTTTACCGTTGCTTAATAAGGCACTCTTCCCCAATATTCTGTCAGCATTCTAAAAGAAGAAACAAGCAGACACATAACAAGTTTAGCATGTACTAGTATATGAAACTCATTTCGGTGAACCAGTTCATTAGTAAGGTGGACATGATTAAACTACCAAGTCTTCTATTGCCAAGTACTAGTATATAATAAAAGCATCAAACAAACATATATCTATGTCCTATGATAGCAATGGAATCTTAAATTAGAACAGTTGTTCTTCAGGTTTAGGCACTTGTTCTACATGAACAGAGTACAGTAAGACGCAAGAATATAATACTTAAAAATAGAAAATGAGCTCATAGACCTTACCACATTCTTGGTTCGGGACCAGTACAGAACAAGGCATTCCCAGTCATCGTCCAGTAAATGTGTCTCACGAGAACGTAAGGGAATTTGATGAGTTTCTTTGCCGGTGAAGTACATTTTCTTCAGGCAATTCCGATACTGCCACCAAGCATTCTTGAAGATAGCAGAGGTATTAGCACATGTTACCTCATCCTACGTTTCCAAATCGGTCCTTCTCTATAGAGAAAAATGGGAAAATTTGCTGTATTATAACCATCATGGAGGTAGGATGTATGGGACGAAGCAAAATAATTGCCATGAATAACATTACTTACACATAACTCCTGGACAAACACCGACAACTGGCATTTTCCTTCATCTTCAGTATAATATTTCCAAGATGGGAAGATACGCACATGCGATTTAACAACATCAAATGTGATAGATGCTAAACCACGACTAGCTGGTTGTACTTCCTCCACAGGAATAGGCGTACTAACTGGTGGAGTTGGGGTTCGCCGTGATAGTACTAGCCCTTTGGGCACTGGAGCTGCCTTACTAACTGCTCTTGTTTGGGAGCTCTGTGGTGGAGATGGTGCTATGTCAACAGGAACTGGGTTACTATCGGCTGGGGTTGGGGTTAGATTGGGTGAAGCCGGTTCTCTGTCCATCGTAGTAGGGGTACAATCTGCGAGAGTTTGGGTTATGTGTGGTAGGGATGGTTCTTGTGCATGTACAACCGGGGTGCCATCTCCACCAAGAGGTAGCACTATTTTATTTGAAGACCGTGTTTTTAGTCTGCTAGATACTGGCATCACCCGCTCCAATTCAAATGCCTGATAAACAGGAAACATAGTTGAATGTACAGACATTGTATGAGAGACAGATGCAATAGATAGTGTGGAAAAAAGAGGGCATGAAATAGTTGACATGTATATTGTTTAACTAAAACGGATAGCATGTCATAATTTCACATGTATGATGTCTATCTAAACTGGATAGCATAGCATAACATAATTCAAAGATATGATGAATAACTAAACAGGATCGCATGGCATAATTCACCTACATGTTATCTAAGTAATCAGGATCGCATCATTTAATTCACATATGTGATTTATATGCTAAACAGAGGGCATTCGATATGATGTCTGAACTAAGAACATGGTGTTGAATATTGTGTATATGATGTCTAAACTATGCAATGCAAGACACCGTATGCATGATATGAGCAGTATAACCGTGCCAAGTTAGAGCATACACCTCAGTGGGGGAATAGGACTGGTCATCTGTCTCTGAATCCATCTTTGAGGAGCTATCGGGACCCAACAAGAGATCTGCTTCGACAGGTAGCACTGTCTGCTCTGAAGGCCTTGTTTTCACTCCAGATTTTTCCATCTCCCACCCAAATGGCTGATTCACAGGAAGAGTAGTATAATGTACAAACATTGTCGACAAATGGAAATGTAATGAAGAAAAGGATGGGCAAGATATCACTCAAATATATGATGCCTGGTTAAACAGGATGGCATTGCACATTTCACATATATTATGGCTGGCTAAAAGACATGAGACTGCATAATTCCCATATATGATATAGAAACTAAACAGGTGGCATTACAGAACATGTCTAAACTAAGCAGATGACATATATGATGTCAAAAATAGGCACTGCAAGGAAACATATGCATGATATGACTAACATCATCATGCCAAGGTAGAGCAAACACCTTGGGGGGTAAATAGGAGTGGTCAGCGGCGTCCGAATCCGCCTCAGAACAGATATCTTCCTCTGGATTACAATCTGGAGAGGGGTGGGGAGGGTTTGCCATTGAACCCACCATGGAGCGATGTCTGCATGACATTGTATTGCCGCACAAAACTCTTCTCTTTTTCTCTACATGTTCAACATGATTGTGTACAATATCTGACATGCATACGAAAAAAATATGGTGAGATTATGTAAGGAGAGCATGCAGAAATTTAGAGTGATGGTAACAACCAGTGGATCGATGTTTTTCCGTTGAACCAAAATAACCCTAATGGATCGACGTGAATGTATAGTAATAAGTGATGCAACAAGTGTACAACCTCTTTGCCGTAGCCGTGTCGACCTCAGCATCATTGGGTTGGTCGCTGAAGCAGTTGAGGCAGAGGTGGCTGTCGGAGGTGTGGAGGAAGATCTGAGGGCGATGTAGACGGCGTCCAGGGCACTGCTCTGTTGTGACGGATCGTTCTGTCGTTGGAGCAGCTCCAGTGAGTCGTAAGATGTCAAGGCTGAAGCAGCACAAGACAAACATCGTCAATCTCAAGTGGGATTCTAATAGCATCTCCAATAGATGATGTAAAATGGATGTAAAATTAACATCACCAAAAACCACCTGACTACAACACATGAGGTAAAAACTGTTGACTCTGAACTTAACTGTCGAAACTGAAATTTACTGTGGAATCTGAATGCTACTGTCGAAACTGAACGCAATGGTAGCAGAGAGGCACTTGACATGTAGTTTAGGAAGGGCCTGCAGTTCATCTTCAAACTGCACCCCCCTGAGCCGCCAGCCACCACCGGCCGAACCGCCGGCCCCAGCGCCGCCTCACCGCCCTGAAACAACTCACCACCGCCGCCCCAGCCAGCCCTCTAGGCCCCCACCCTGAACCCTAAGATAGATAGTGGGGTACCTCTCTGAAGAGCCCCCATCCCCGCTGCGAGTGGTTCTTCCTTAACTCCGGTGAGCCCCCCAACCCCTGAAAATCGACTGACCCAAAAGTCGATTCAGTCGACTGAAGTGTGGCTTAATCGGAGCAGAGCAACAACACGAGCGAGGGGGAGAGCAGTAGTAGCAAATGGGCGAGCGAGCGATCGAGCGAGAGTCGGAGCAGCAGCAGATCCGGCTGGTATGGCCGCAGCCGCCGAAGGGGCCTCACACTGGGGGAGAGCCGCCGTCGAGATGTCGCCCGCGGTGCCGGCTTCAAGGTAGCCGCTCCATGGGGGTGCGGGATGGAGCACCGTTGGCGCCGGGAGGTCGAGTTAAGGAGAAGGTGCGATGCATGAGTGTACAACCTCTTTAGTGGCGCCGAGTAGGCCTCGGCTTCGTCCGAGGAGTCGGTGAGGATGCTGTGGTTCCAGTGGAGCAGGTTAAGGCGGCGCTGTGGGGATGGAGCAGCCGCGATAGACGAGGCGATCGTCGGAGCAGCTCCTTGGAGGTGAAGGACGGGGCGGCTGAACCGGCGGGACCGCGAGATGGACGACGGATCCTCATCCGGGGAGGTGGCCGAGGGACGTCGAGCTGTTGCGGTGGACGACGTCGTCGGGGAAGAGGCTCCGGCTGGGCAGCGGTGACGTGACGGACGAAGGAGGGTGGGGTTTCACGGCTGGAGCGGAGAGGTTATGGCGGCCTGGTATTTTGAATGGCGAAAAGGGGGCGATGGGAGGGGGTGAAGCATGACTTAGGAATGCGCTTGTCCAAAATTTAGGGTGTGTTACAAAAGTACCCCCCACCGATTTGAACTAGCGGCCCTTTCGGCTCAGGGTTAGAAGGGGGATTTCGCGTGTCGGGATTTGGCAGCTGGAGGGAGTTTTCGCGCGCGTTGTAATTTCAGGATAGCAAGGTCGGGTTGTGAAGGCGCCAGTTTTGGGAGCACGATATCTGAATTTTCGGGATATAACAAGACGCGGGCTGAATTTTAGGGACAAGCCTAACGTGTAGTAATATTGTACTTTACGTACCAAATCAATTCGCACTTCCCTCAACCAAAAAGAAAACGAAAAAAATAAAACTATTCACACCACACAAAGAAAGAGTCTTGCCCTGTTTTACTATACAAATGCTATTCAAAGCTACTCCCTCCTTCCATCTATATAGGGCCTAATGCGTTTTTGATGCTAACTTTGACCAAATATTAGAGCAATGATATATGACATGCAACTTACACAAAGCACACTGTTAAATTCGTCTGTGAAAGGTTCTTTCAATGATATAATTTTCACATTGTGCATGTCATGTACTATTAATGTTGTCAATAGTCAAAGGCGGTCTTAAAAATCTCATTACGCCCTATATAGATGGAAGGAGGGAGTATGAATCCATGTTATGTCTGATTAAATTTTTTCGCTTGCTGTATAATGCATGTAACCTATTCATACCAACATTTTAGTGCATTCCAAATGTCTATACTACCGCTGCAATTCGTTTCTCTATTTCAATAAGAATCTACAATCATGATTGTTGCCAACTTCAACCATCATAGTTTCCTTGCTATCCGCCAAATATAAATCAGATGGCCTATAATGCAGGATGGCAGGCACACCATCATCAACAACTCCGTTTTTATAAGAGTAGAGATAAAATATATTAAATGTAGTATACCATGTTCATAACCACACCATGTGTATCACCATTATATATATTCACACATCCGTCGGTTTGAAACACTATGATAAATTCTTCAAATATCCGAATTCGCTTTTTATAATGAAGTATATATGATCTCTATTCGTCTTTTACACCCACACAACCCTCTTATCTTTGTAGCTAGCGCTAACTTTCTCTTGTGCATGCACACGCCCGCATCCCTCTTACCCTCCCTCAGCATTCTCTAGCTCCATCGCGCAAATTCGTCTTTTCACTTTAGGTCGTTCACCCACGGTGTGTGTAGGCCCCCCAGCTCCTTCTTTACGGCACACATCGATCGATATGCCTCTCTAGCCAGGCGTTCCTAGCACAAACACAAGCTTCCCCTCTTCTCTTGTCACCGTCCATGCGTCACTCCCACCACTCTTTTCATCGTTCTCGTACACGCACACTCCTCCCCCTCGATATAGTATGCCTCTCATACCACCTCCTACATGCATCCTTCTCTCTCTATCCTTCTCCTCGTGCCTCATTTGCTTCTAACATACACATGCATGTATACCGATCGATCTCCCAACATATACCTAGATCGACTTTAACGACCCCCCATCGATCGACGTACCTCACAAGTTATGTCTCTCCTTTCTCTTACAAAGGGCGATTGATCTTCCTATGTAGTTACGTCTTCTTACCACAGCCACATCGTCCCCCCTCATCATTCGTGCATGCCTCCTGACCCGTCTCTCACACACACGTGCACAGACAACAAGCAACCATCTCCTCTCTTATTGATATTGCGGGCGTGCCCTCCGTTTGTCTAGCAAGCCTATCCCACCATTTGTTAGAAGCAACTCCACTACCACCCCCTCCAACACTCTAGCTCTGTCTCTCTCCCAACCTTATTCATCTCCTGCACATATGCATGGATGCCGATCGATCTCCCTTAATACATGAGGCAGATCGATCTCCTTAATACATGAGGTAGGCCTCTCTCCTCCTCCACACATATACCAGCCATTGTACCTCTATAATTAATTGGGCCTCCCTCTTCCCCCACCACACACTAATAGTCGAGCGCTGCAGGTAGGTATCCATGCCACAGAGACAAACTGCACATGTCCCATCTCATGTTCCAGTAGGCCAGCCAGTCTATATCTTTGACGTGGGCACACACAAATTCGATGGCACTCTTTATCGATCGCGTGCGCGCACACACACACATCATCCCTCTCTTCGATTCTATGGACACCTCAAGCCGATGATACCTCCACTCTCTTCTCGTGGATCGCCCCCTCTCTATATATGTTATATCCAGGACTCTATTTCACACACATTGCATATGTTAAATTTTTTGATTGACCCCCCCCCCCAAAAAAAACTCTCAAGAACCCACACACTATATCTCTCTAGGTTTGTATCTCTCTCACACAACCCCACGTAGGTGGTGTACATATATACAAGAAGAGAATAGGTGCACCGCGCACGTACTCACGCTTCGTGCCTAGCCACACCTGCACGGGTACACGGTGGAGCTCATTTCTCCGTAGAAGCTGAATTTGTTTTTGAAACATCAAGTGGCCAGAGACTCGAAAACTTATTTGCCCATTAGTGACTTATCAGGGCAGTGGATTTTAGTTTGTACAATAATGCTGCATCCACCTAAAGTAACGAAAGTTCTTACGTAAACTTCCTAGTAATTCCCTCTTCGTAGGTGCAGCATTACTCCTAACATTTGTAATATCAGTTTGAAACTTGTAATATTGCCGTGTCCTATTCCCGCGTTTTCAAAATCCTGCGAATCAAACAGGTCTAGAGTTGGTGATGATGTTGTGCCTCCCATCTTTCACCAATAGCCGTCGGATCTAGATCCGACACATACAAACCAAGCTTCTCCATTTTTGCAAAAAGATGCCCGCACTTGTTCCCTATTTACAAACAACTCCTTGTCTCTCACAATCAGCCTCATCTCCTCCCCACCACATCTAGGAGTAGAAGGCCGTGGAAAAATCTGGCGCGATGGCCGCTGCCGGAGCCGTCCACCCCCAATCTTGGTGTTCCGTGCAATGCACGGGCATCTACGCACGGGAAATTATGTCGAACAGGGCTAGTTGTAAGCAGGCTAGCTTTACAACCATGATGATAGTGACTGCAGACGGTGAGGCTGACTATGGTATGCCGAACACGGCGCCTATACTCAGGTGTCATCTCCGGTGCAGGGTCTTGTCACTTCACTGTGAGGAGTAGCACGTAATAATTTGACCAACGGGTAGTACAATGCTAGTACTCCTACTACTACATTGGTAGTACTACTACTAGTACTAGTAGCACCACCGTATGGATTTAGGAGTACTATCACGTCCATCTGGATTTTAGTATTTGACTAGCAATATCTAGTAATGCATGTCACCAAAAATGTACTACTCCCTCTGTATAAATACATGGTGTTTTATTCCTATCAGCGAGAGAACTTGATGATTTTTTGCTACTCCTAACTAGAGTACTAATAGGATTACATGCAATGAACTAAACACTGCATGTCATGTTTGGTAGTCTCAAGTCATTGAAAGCATGCACGACCCACATCTCTCATTGGTTGATATGTCACGAAATAAGAAACAAGGAGGGAGTTAATGCATCGTGCCTAAGTATTTTGGGATTATTTGGTTTTCGTAAGGTGACTTACACAACATTTTTGTTTACATGCATTAACATTTTATTAGTTAAATCAAAGGTCAAAACTTGGCGCAAAATGCAAAGGGGACCAATAAACCAGTAAACATCAAACTTTTCTCGTTTGGCCCCAACTAAAGGTCCGGTGAGATGACTATACTGCACCGGCACGGAGGGGGACACAGCTTCATTGACTTACGACAACTGCCTTTGGGTGAATGACACGTGGCCCCAGGGGGTGTCTGGCCCACCTATCATACAGCCAAAGGCAGGTGCAGTAGAGGGCTGAGGAGTAGTACGAAATCCTACGCACCTACGCACGCTAACCAAGGGCTGAGTGATCACACGAATCGCAAGATTAGTTGACTAGAAGCTACGCTAGACCCATGGAGGTGATGAGCGCGAGCATCAGCCGGCTGTGCCAGATGGTCCACGACGCCGGCCTATGGCCCGACACTGAGGAACGTCTCCAGGTAGTATTGCTAGAGGCCGCCAGGGCGAGGGGTCGCTTGGACGACAGCTTCGTCTCCTTGTTCGACAAGGTCCTCGTCGGTTTCCTCGACAAGTTCACCGTCATCAAGAAGCTTGTGGACGACTTTGACGTAAGCCTCCAGCCGACGCGCCCAGGCTCTGCGATGCCCACCACCCTCAACGGCCACTATGGTAACAACCTCTTCAATGCACTAGTGGCCCTACGACTGCCCGCCGCCGCGCCGGAGAATGTCCACCTCGAGGTCGCGCTCGCCGCACAGCGCCTGGCGCAGTAAGACACCATCGACATAATCACCCATGTCTACGCGCAAATCGTCCACAAGGACTTTTACATGCAAGAGGAGGACGATAGGACGCTGGCCTTCTTGGAGCGCAGGGCAACCTTGGACGACACTATTCAGAAGCACGTTGAGCTCGCCGCCAACGCCACTGCTCCTCACATGTCGGTTGGTGACCCGGCGCACTAAGGCGCGAGGATGTCGTTGAACGTTGATGGATCCGTATGTATTTTTATCTTTCCGTCAAATCCATGTAGTAGTATATGATACTACAATAATTATCTTACCTTTTGCATCAACTTCATAATTTTTTGTACGTACTCCATGCATGAACGGCGCCAGAACCAAACTTCTCATTACTCTAGGCAAAATCATTATTTTCTATCTATCGGTCGCGCCATGGAGCAGAACCAAATTTTACAAGTTACGAGTTCAAAAGGAAAAGCCTGCCGTGTTCGCGTCGCACCCCCACATGGTTGGTCCAGCACGCCGCTCAAGCGGGAATGCGTGCGGTGTTGCATTTTCACTTACAAGTGGGACCGCAGTTGAGCAAACCGACTATCGGAAAACCCCCACCCCACCCACCGCGCGATGGCTGAGAAAACAAGAGGGAGAAGAGATGGCTGTAGCATGGACTCCAAGAAAATTGGTGTCGGATGGGACTCGTGTGGGTGGCGTGTGCCGTACTGCTAGACGTGAATGCTAGTTATGGTCCATGCCACCCCACTACATCGAGCCTATATTGAGGTACGTAGAACAAATTTCCTACAGTTCATGCTCAGCCCTCCTCTATCTCTCTTCTCAGCAAGCCAGCGAACGTGCGGAGCCCATCGTCTGTTTGCTCACATGCGGCCCCACATGTCAGTGAAAACGCAAGAGGACCCACTGAACCTGCACATCTTTCACCTCGACGTGCTGGTGATGAAAAACAAATCCAATAAATATCTTCGGTGGCCGCTTTTGGAGTTACTCAAGAGTAGTAAGATTCTATTTACAGTTTAACCCAAGATGCACATCTCGTGGCTTCAACTACCACTCTATTTTCTTTCATGACACAACCTGGATGCTGGATGTCCCACGTGTCGGCAAAAGGAGGAAGAACCCGACCAAATCTTCGGTCCTGCTCTCAGATTAGACTAGCTGTGCTAACTTAAATTTTTTATTGTGTACTCCCTCCATTCCAAAATACTTGACTTCCATTTGTCCAAAAATGGATGTACCTATATACTAAGACATGTCTAGATACATATATATTTTGACAAATACAAGGCATGTATTGTGCAACGGAGGGAGTAGAATGGATGCAAGTTTTTGTATTGGGAAGAAGAGTACATCCATATATTGATAGAGCGCAATTTAGTAGATGTTCTATCACTTTTAGCTAGCACAGAGGCTAGAGATGAGATTAGTGCACTTGTTGATACTCCTACTAGAATAGAGGCTAGACATGAGACTAGATGCGAGGAAGCAACGTCTACTTCTTTACACTCGAAGAAGAAAGAAGCACGCAAGATCGAGCCTCCGTAGATCAACAATGAATGCATCGAGAAGGCACTAATCCAACTTACAGGAGTAGTAAAATGTATTCTTGTGGTTCTTGTTTTCTTTGGTCTTGCTTTTCTAGTAAAAATTATCGTTGGAGTTCATGCAAAATGAAGGTGCGTTTGGGGTCGTGCGTCGGAGTTGGCCTTACAAGTGGGACCGCAGTTAAGGAAACCGACTATCGGCAAACCCCACCTCGCTCGCCGCACAATGGCTGAAGTTAGAGAAATGACGAGGTTGAAGAGATTGCTCTAGCACGGACTCCAAGAAATAATATGGTGTCAGATGGATGTCGTGGTGGTGGCGTGTGCCGTACTCCTGGACGTGAATGCTTGTTCTGGCCCATGCCACCCTACTACTCCTACTACTTAATCCAACTAGTATATAGTATACTAGTATCGAGGATTCGAGGTGCTGGTTACGTACAATGAGCACATTAACATATGGCTACAGTAAAAACACCCGCCCGACGCGCGAAGCATGTGAAGCTAGTACAAATTTAGAGAAGCGACTTGAAAGCCATTCATAAATTTAGTAAGTTTATCACAGGAATATCATTTTATTACATACAACAGGTCATCAACCCACATCGACAATGAGGATAAATTATAAATACTAAAGTTTTCACCACACAACAAATAACAAGCCATGAAATGAACTTCAACTCAACCATTCTGCGGTGTCGGAAACGCTTGCTTTGAACCACAAGTGATTCTCTGGGACGGGCCATCCGTTGTCGATCTGGAGACCAACGCAAGACCGATCATCCAGGCTGAAGCGGCCTACTATATTAGTACTAGGGTAGGGAACCACCCAAATGTCTGAGGTATAGACACAGTTGCTTCTCATAAATGTGTCAACAACAGTTGGATCACCTTTCACCATCATCGGATAGTTTTGTCCAAGGAAGAGCGAGTTTTCTCCAAGACTATCAATTCTGTGCCAGGGATAAGGAGTTGGCGCTAGCACACTAGTATCCATCCCAAATACCATGCAACGGGTGTTGGAATAGGTCTGGAGAGTGCGACCATGGGAGACACCTGCTTCCTTAGCAGTAACATCATCAGTGGGCTGTATACACACAAGAAGAGGTGATCCATCGGAATTAGTTGCCAGGTGCCACAGAGTATATGGGCGCTGCTCGTGATCATCACCATCGGCATCTCCCCCTTGGTTATAATTTTTTTAAGTATAGGTGGTGGGATGTTCACAGGACCTTGGAAACACAAGAAGAAGGTTAATTAGTAAAGGTAAACTTGCTAACCCGCATGCATGTGGATGAAACAATTATAATTACGGTGGAAGACAAACATACCGAAACTACTAGGATGCCATGCAAAAACAGTGCCACGAGTGGTGGCAGCAAACACAAGGCCCTCGTATTGAATTGCATCACAGTACTCATCCGTGTACAGAAACTGATTTTTGAGCAATATCCATCGAGTCGAACCACGAAGGACGGCAACAAGCTTGTCGAAGATAGCAACAACTTGATAGTTGTTGTAATTCCAAGAGCGGTTGGGAACTCGACAAATTGCTATCTTCCGTAGAAGACAGTCATCATGATCGTATTTGAACGTGCGTACATTATCGGTGTGCTCAACCTCTGGGTAGTGTGCTGAGATTTTTGGAAGTGGAACCCGGTGACGAGTGTACACATTCACATGTTCCCACTCGCAGTTGGACCCAATGTAAACAACCCAATCTCCATTTGCGCCTGCCCAAGCCTTGCCCTCAAGTGATGGCATCTTAACATCATACGTATCATTATCAAGCGGCATCAACTAGCACAGGGCGAGGCCTCCGTCGTGCTGGCGCCAGTCATCAGGGTCACGACGAAGAAGATAGGGGAGATCAAACCGCTCCTTGACTCTTGGGTTCTTTGTAATGATGTTATTAGTTGAGTCGAGAATGAGCTTGAACGAACCTGCCATGCTAGCCGAGGTGATGACATCGCACCGATTAATGAGTTCCTCCACCACGTCATCTTTCAGATCAGGGCAAGAATAACGGGGTCGTTTCCGGCCTGTTCCCTCCATGGAGAAGACGATCGAACAATGGCAGAAGAAAGGGTGAAGGGCTGAAGGAAAATGGAGGAGGGAGAGGAAGAGCGTGCGACAGTAGTTCCAAATCAAGAGGGAAAGGCGAAGAGTCAGTGGACGGTTGCGAGTTTGCCACGGTTCACGAAGAGGCACCCTGGCCTACACGTTCGTTCGGAAATACTCCTACTACTCGCCGTCGTCTCACTGATATGTTGGAACGGGACCACATGTCAAGGAAACATGGTGTGTAATTTCTCGTGCAAAATGCGATCTGGCCGCGTTGGCCTGAGGTGCCGCATTAGTTATCGACCTTTATTTTTTTAATGGCGTGCCGATCAGTTTTGAAGCACGACTAACTAGTACTGTACGTGGAGATGATGACATCAGGGACCCGCCAAGGTCATGGCAGTATGCAAGCAAGTGCCTCCTTATTTCAAGCCAATAAAAAATGGCTCCTCCTAGTGGATTTCTGACATCTGGGTCCCATGCCATTGTCAACGTAGTTAATAAACGAGAGAATTGCACAACGAGCGGCTGACACTAGGGACCCAGCAACTCGCCCAGTTATTTCTGTTTTGGGTTAATTTGATAAATGCCACTCCAAATCTGGTGTATCTGAGAAATGCCACTGCAATTTCCAAACTTTGAAAAATGCCATTTCATGCCATTTCTAGTGGCATTTTTCGAAGTCTGGAGTGGCGTTTTTCAAAGTTTGCAAACTACAGTGGCGTTTTTCAAAGTTTGCAAAAATTGCAGTGGCATTTTTCAAAGTTTGGAAATTGCAGTGGCATTTTTATGAATCGCCATAATTGGAGTGGCATTTATCTAATTTGTTTTTGAGACGGAAGCAGGGTGTCAACTGGGCTGTGCGAGACACTCTGGCCTGTCTAGACAACCTTTTCTTTTATGTTTACCACAGACCAGCCCAGTAGTTTTTTTTTCTTTCTGAAAATGGCTAGCCCAGTTCTTTTGTGATTTGTCAAATAAGTCGCTTTATCAGGCCTATTGGGCTGCAAATCTTTCAAGACGAGGAGAGCTTCATTAGGCAGGCCGAGAAAATGGCCTATCAGTAATGAGAAATGGGCTGTATATTTTTAAAACACATCAAACCGACAATTATTTTCAAATATCTTTTTTTATTTCGAGATTTTAAATTGCATTGATTTTTATGCGTGGACAATTTATTGGATTTTATATTGATATACATTTATTTTTAAAATTAGTCTGAATGTGACTCGAAATATCGTATAATTTTTTAACCATGGCCACAATATGGGCTGTAATGCTAACATAAAGAATATGGGCTCCAAAAAACCCGTAAGAATTAGCAAATGGGCTATAAATTATTTGAAATAATGGCAGATGGGCTGTATGCTGTTTCCACAGATTTGAGGCTTTCCACAGATGGCCTGTATACTGTTGGATGTCCATCCAATGGCCGTCGTGCTTCTTGAATCTCTGCTCTTCCTGCTCCAGCCGCTCAAACAAGCGCCGGCGGGACTGCCTGCTCCTTCCTCCCCGCGGCCGACTGTGCTGCCGCGCAGGCCTCACCGCCCCACCGTACTCCCATCGCTGGCCTAGCCATCCCTCTACTCACCCACACCTGCTATTATTCTCCGGCGACGACATGCGAACTAGTAAACCCTCGTACAGTCGTACTCCCCTCCGCGTGGGAAACAAAAACAACGACCGAGTCTTCCCGACCTCTGTGTCGTTCCCTTCCTAGGCCTCGCCGTCGTCCACCGCCCTGGTGCTCTCGGCGTGGCGTGGTCAGTGTGGTCAATGACCGACATGCATCTGAAGTGGACTGTACGTGGAGAGGCTGACAGCTGGGTCCACGGCCGCACGCAAGGAAATGCCTCCTTATTACGCGCAAAATAATGATTTCCTCCACCTGACATCCGGGACCCACCGAAATGGCCTCTGTATTTCACGAAAAAATGTTACAGCCGCTGACAGCTCGGACCCACCAGCTATATCTTCGCACGCAAGGAAGTGCCTCCTTATTACGCACAAAAAAAATGAATACTCCCCCTGCTAGCTAGGACCCAGTATAGTGGGCCTACTAAGTTGACGGGGACGAAGGGCTTTGTCAACTTAGTCAATATGCACGATTCTAGCTCGACTGACCGTACGATGTCCATCCAACGGCCGTAGTGCTTCTTCAACCTCTGGTCTTCTTGCTCCAGCTGCCCAAAGCAGCACCGGTCATGTCGCCTGCTCCTGCCTTCCATGGCTGGCTGTGCTGCCACGGAGGCCTCACCGCCCCCATACTACTCCCACCGCTGGCCAGGCCATCCCTCCACTCCACTCACCCACACCCCCTGTTATTCTGCAGCGAAGGCAGCGCAGCCGAACCAGTGAACCCTCACACTCCTCTCCGCGTGGGCATCCACTGCCACGTCTTCCCCGGATCCGCGTCGTCCCCTTCCTAGGCCTCGCCGTCATCCACCGCCGTGGTGCTGTTGGCACGGTGTGGTCAATGTGGTCAACGACCGAATTCCATCAGAAGAATACTGTACGTGGAGAGGCTGGTAGCTGGGTCCACGACAGCCGCAAGGAAGTCCCTCCTTATTATGCAGAAAATAATTATTCCTCCCCCTGATAGCAGGGACCCACCAGACGCCCACCAGTATATCGCGAAAAAAAATTTGCCCCTAACTGCTGGGACCCACCCGACGGGCCACCGTATTTCGTGAAAAAACGTTCCCCTGTTGTCAGCTCAGACCCACCGGAAGTGCCTCCTTATTACGCACAAAAAAATGAATACTCCTGCTAGCTGGGACCCACCTTGGTGGGAGGCTGACTTGTGGGCCTACTAAGTTGACGGGGACGGAGGGCTTTGTCAACTTAGTCAATATGCACGATTCTAGCTCCAGTGACCATACGATGTCCATCCAACGGCCGTAGTGCTTCTTCAACCTCTGGTCTTCTTGCTCCAGCCGCCCAAACCAGCGCCGATCGTGCCTCATGCTCCTGCCTCCCGTGGCCGGCTGCGATGCGGCGGAGGCCTCACCGACCCCTACTACTCCCACCGTTGGCCAGGCCATCCCTCTACTCACCCACACCCCCTGTTATTCTGCGGCGATGGCAACCTCACACCGCAGCGAACCAATGAACCCTCGTACTTCTCTACGCGTGGGCATCCACTGCCGCGTCTTCCCCGGCTCCGCGTCGTCCCCTTCCTAGGCCTCGCCATCATCCACCGCCCTGGTGCTCTCGGCGCGCCGTGGTCAACGTGGTCAAGGAACGGCTTCCATCGGACGTGGACTGTACGTGGAGAGGCTGACAGCTGGGTCCATGGTCGCAGTAAGGAAGTGCCTACTTATTACGTGCAAAATAATTATTCCTCCACCCGACAGCGGGGACCCACCGGACGGGCCACCGTATTTCGCGAAAAAACGTTTGCCCCTGACTGCTGGGACCCACCAGCTACATCTTCGCACGCAAGGAAGTGCCTGACAGTCGAAACCCACCTGGTCGAAGCGTACGTAGCATTGTCATTCTGGTCGCGAACGTGTACGTACATATATACTGGTGGATGTAGAGGCGCGCATGTGTCGTAGTAGATGCGTGCACGTAGCATGTACATGTACGTACAACGGCCAGGGTGCAAGAAAGAAAATACGGCCATGTATGTGTACATACGGGCGGGGTCTCGAACGCCTACTCACGCATACGTACGACCAGGGCTCGTGTACATGGCTGGGTCAGAACGGAGAAACAGCGCCGTCGTCGTGTTCATGGGGAGGCAATGGAATGCTCGTGTTCATGGGGAGGCAATGGAATGCGTCGTGTTCATGGGGAGGCAACGGAATGCGTCGTGTTCATCGGGAGGGCTTGGACGGAACAGGCGATGGAAATGAGGCTTGGCGTACCGCAGAACGGAGGAAACGGCCTTGTGTTCGACCGGCCACGTTTGAAACGGGATCCTGTTGATCGGGAGGGGTCTGGCGTACCGCAAAACGGAGGAAACGGACTTCCTACGGAGAAACTGGGGTCCTGTTCATCGGGAGGGGTGTGGCGTACCGCAAAACGGAGGAAACAGACTTGTGTTGGAGCGCTACGGTCGAAACGGGGGTCCTGTTCATCGGGAGGGGTGTGGCGTACCGCAAAACGGGACTACACGGGATACTGTTCATCTCCATCGTCGCCCCCCTCCAGTCTCCACGAGCTACTGTTCATCCACCGTCGACCTCCTCCAGCCTCCACCTGCGACTGTTCATCCACGGGCTCCTGTTCATCCAGCCTCCACCGCGCGCTACTCCACCGGCTACTGTTCAACCAACCCTCTCCACGGGCTCCTGTTCAACCACCCCTCCACGGGCTACTGTTCATCCTGCCCTCCACCGTCTACTATTCATCCTGCCCTCCACGGGGTGGTCCTGTTCATCCAGCCCTCCACGGGGTCCTGTTCATCCAGCCCCAACCGGCTCGATCGATCGGGGTCCTATTCATCCAGAGGCAACATCGCGGGGTCCTGTTCATCCACCCCCACCGGGAACTGTTCATCCAAAGCCCCCCCGCAACACTCACTGTTCATCCAGAGGCAGCATCGATCGGCTTCAGTTAGCAGTAGTAGCGAAGGAATCGCTTGATCAGGTTCAGTTAACAGCCATCGATCGATCGCTCGGGTTTAGTAACGCGTAGCCTGCAGTGCAATCGCTCGGGTTCAATTAGAGCCCAACGCCTCGCACACACGCGCGTACGTGTGCGAGATAAGCACGCATCGCTTAGCCCCCGACCTCCCACCGTAACCGGGAACTCCTCGAAATTCCCCGCCTCGCTTCTACCATGGTTTTTTCCGTCATGGACGGCCCAAAGAATGTCATGCAGCTACGTCTCCGGCCCGCCCAGGACGAAAAGTCCATTTTCTGTCATGATTTTTTGTCATAGAAGTAGGAGCCTACCACATCTATGATGATTCCGGGTTTTGTCACAATTATCGTCATAGAAGTGTCATATGTATGACAAATTTTTTTTTCCCGTTCGGCCCAAAATGTCACGGATGTGTCTTTTTTTTGTAGTGGTGATGCATATCGTATAATCATACCCACGGATACTTGAGGTGATATTGGAGTATATAGGTGACATTAAGGTTTTGGTTGATTTGTGTCTTAAGGTGTTATTCTAGTACGAACTCTAGGGCTGTTTGTGACACTTATAGGAATAGCCCAACGGATTGATTGGAAAGAATAACTTTGAGGTGGTTTCGTACCCTACCATAATCTCTTCGTTCGTTCTCCGCTATTAGTTACTTTGGAGTGACTCTTTGTTGCATGTTGAGGGATAGTTATGTGATCCAATTATGTTATTATTGTTGAGAGAACTTGCACTAGTGAAAGTATGAATCCTAGGCCTTGTTTCCTAGCATTGCAATACCATTTGTGCTCACTTTTATCATTAGTTACCTTGCTGTTTTTATATTTTTAGATTACAAAAACCTTTATCTACTATCCATATACCACGTGTATCACCATCTCTTCGCCGAACTAGTGCACCTATACAATTTACCATTATATTGGGTGTGTTGGGGACACAAGAGACTCTTTGTTATTTGGTTACAGGGTTGCTTGAGAGAGACCATCTTCATCCTACGCCTCCTATGGATTGATAAACCTTAGGTCATCCACTTGAGGGAAATTTGCTACTGTCCTACAAACCTCTGCACTTGCACTACAAAAAAGACACATCCATGACATTTTGGGCCAAACGAATTTTTTTCTGTCATACATATGACACTTCTATGATGATAATTGTGACAAAACACAGTATCATCATAGATGTGTTGGGCTCCTTCTTCTATGACAAAAAAACATGACAGAAAATGGGCTTTTCGTCCTGGGCGGGCTGGAGACGCAGCTGCATGACATTCTTTGGGCCGTCCATGACAGAAAAAACCGTGGTAGAAGCGAGGGCGAGGAAAATTTCGGGGACTTCCCGGTTACGGTGGGAGGTTGGGGGCCGAGCGATGCGCATTTATCTCGTACACGTACGCACGTGTGTGCGAGGCATTGGCTCTAACTGAACCCGAGCGAGGCGTTGGGCTCTAACTGAACCCGAGCGATTGCACTACAGGCTACGCGTTACTGAACCCGAGCGATCGATCGATGGCTGTTAACTGAACCCGATCAAGCGATTCCTTCGCTACTGCTGCTAACTGAAGCCGATCGATGCTGCCTCTGGGATGAACAGTGAGCATT
>NC_041386.1:70517760-70526606 GCF_002162155.2 Triticum dicoccoides
CTGGATGAACAGGACCCCGTGGTGTGGTGGAGGGCTGGATGAACAGTAGACGGTGGAGGGGTGCCCGTGGAGGGGTGGTTGAACAGGACCCTGTGGTGTGGAGGGCTAGATGAACAGTAGACGGTGGAGGGATGGTTGAACAGTAGCCGGTGGAGTAGCGTGCGGTGGAGGCTGGATGAACAGGAGCCCGTGGAGGCTGGAGGAGGTCGACGGTGGAGATGAACAGTATCCCATGGAGTCCCGTTTTGCGGTACGCCACACCCCTCCCGGTGAACAGGACCCCCGTTTCGACCGTAGCGCTCCAACACAAGTCCGTTTCGTCCGTTTTGCTATACGCCACACCCCTCCCGATCAACAGGACCCCCGTTTCGACCGTAGGAGGTTTGTTTCCTCCGTTTTGCGATACGCCACACCCCTCTCGATCAACAGGACCCCTGTTTCGACCGTAGGAGGTCCGTTTCCTCCGTTTTGCGGTACGCCAGACCCCTCCCGATCAACAGGACCTCGTTCCGAACATAGGAGGTCCGTTTCCTCTGTTGTGCGGTATGCCAGGCCTCGTTTCCATCGCCTGTTCCGTCCAAGCCCTCCCGATGAACACGACCACGCATTCCGTTCCGACCCAGCCGGTTGGCTCCCACGCGTTCCGTTGCCTCCCGATGAACACGACGCATTCCGTTGCCTCCCCATGAACACAATGACGACGCTGTTTCTCCGTTCCGACCCAGCCATGTACACGAGCCCTGGCCGTACGTATGCGTGAGTAGGTGTTCGAGACCCCGCCCGTATGTACACATACATGGCCGTATTTTGTTTCTTGCACCCTGGCCGCCGTACGTACGTGTACATGCTACATGCGCGCCTCTACTACGACACGTACACGCCTCTACTACGACACGTGCGCACCTCTACATCCACCAGTATATATGTACATACACGTTCGCGACTAGAATGACAACGCTACGTACGCTTCGACCAGGTGGGTCCCGACTGTCAGGCACTTCCTTGCCTGCGAAGATGTAGCTGGTGGGTCCCAGCAGTCAGGGGGCGAATCATTTTTTTTGCCCGGATGCACTTCCTTGCATGCGAAGATGTAGCTGGTGGGTCCCAGCAGACAGGGGCAAACATTTTTTTTGCGAAATATGGTGGCCCGTCCGGTGGGTCCCCGCTGTCAGGTGGAGGAATAATTATTTTGCACGTAATATGGAGGCACTTCCTTGCTGCGGCCGTGGACCCAGCTGTCAGCCTCTCCACATACAGTCCATGTCCGATGGAAGCCGTTCCTTGACCACGTTGACCACGCCGCGCCGAGAGCACCAGGGCGGTGGATGACAGCGAGGCCTAGGAAGGGGACGACACGGAGCCGGGGAAGATGCGGCAGTGGATGCCCACGCGTAGAGGAGTACAAGGGTTCACTGGTTCGGCTGTGGTGTGAGGCTGCCGTCGCCGCAGGGCCTGGCCAACGGTGGGAATAGTAGGGGCGGTGAGGCCTCTGCGGCAGCACAGTCGGCCATGGGAGGTAGGAGCATGCGGCACGACCGGCGCTGCTTTGGGCGGCTGGAGCAAGAAGACCAGAGGTTGAAGAAACACTACGGCCGTTGGATGGACATCGTACGGTCACCGGATCTAGAATCGTTCATATTGACTAAGTTGACAAAGCCCTCCGTCCCCGTGAACTTAGTAGGCCCACAAGTCAGCCTCCCATAATGGTGGGTCCCAGCTAGTAGATGGGGGGTATTCATTTTTTTTGTGCGTAATAAGGAGGCACTTCCTTGCGTGCGAAGATATAGCTGGTGGGTCCAACATGTCAGCGGGGGGAACGTTTTTTTCGCGAAATACAGAGCCCTTCCGGTGGGTCCCAGCTGTCGGGTGGAGGAATCATTATTTTGCGTGCACAATCCATGGTAGATGAATGTCATTCATTGACCATGTTGACCAGGCCGCGCCGAGAGCACCATGGCGGTGGACGACGGCGAGGCCTAGGAAGGGAGCGACACGGATCCGGGGAAGACTCGGCAATGGTTGCCCACACGGTGGGGAGTACGAGGGTTTACTGGTCCGGCTGCCATCGCCAGAAAATAAGAGGAGGTGTGGGTGAGTAGAGGAATGGCCTGGCCAGCAATGAAGTAGGGTGGGGCGGTGCGGCCTGTACGGCAGCACAGCCGGCCACGGGAGGCAGGAGCAGGCAGTCCCACTGGAGCTGGTTTGGGCGGCTGGAGCAAGAAGATCAGATATTGAAGAAGCAGCACGACCGTTGGATTAACATCCAACGGTCATTGCTGCTAGAATCGTTTGTGGACTAAGTTGACAAAGCCAAAGTACACGTCAACCTAGTAGACCCACAAGTTAGCCTCCAAATCCATCCCAAATAGCATATAGCTCGAAATTTCTAGCCAAATTCAAATTAATTTTAAATCTAAATATACCTTAATTGAAATTCAATGAAATTTTACCCACACAAAAACAATGAAATTTAAAATATCAAAATCCGAAAGAAAACAATATTTTGGAACTAATTGCATGTTTGCTGTATTTTTTCATTTTACAGCCCATTTATTATTACTTATAGCCCATTTCTTATTACTTATAGCCCATTTTCTGGGCAAAATGCATCCCTCCTTGTCTTCAAAGATTTCCGCCCAGCAAGGCGTAGAAAAGCAAGTAGGCCTACGTTGGTTATTCTGCAAAAAACAAAATAGCTGGCTAGCCATTTTCAGAAAGGAAAAAAAACTAACTGGGCTGGTCATGTGCTAAACATATGAAATAAAAGCCTGGGCTAGACGGGCCACAGGTCCCGCACAACCCAGTTGATACCCTTCTCCATCCCGAAAAAACAAAATTACTGTGCGCGCCGCTGGGTCCCTACTGTCATCCTCACCATGTACAGTCATCTCCTTATTCCTCTCGGTTGTTGACCATGTTGACAACACCAGAGGGAGGCGCCGCAGCGAGCAAACCAAGGCGGAGGACGACGGTGAGGCCTCAGACAGGAACAAACAGGAGCTGGGGAAGATCACAGCCAGCCGTGGGAGGCAGGAGCAGGCGGTCCCGCCGGCGTTGGTTTGGCTTTAGCGGCTCGAGGAAGAAGAGATTGAAGAAATGCGACAGACGTTGAATGTCAATCCAACAGTCAAGGTTGGCACAATTGTTTGTTGACTAAGCGAACACCAAGTAGCATACTTTTTTATATATAGAAAGAAAATCAAAGACTTGGGAAGCCGTACAGAACAAGCTAGTGTACCAGTAAAGAGACGTTGCCGAGTTTTAGAAAAAAGAAAGACGTGCTCCTGTAGCTGGTTCAAACCCAAACCTAGACTATGACTATATATGGTGCTATGCTACTTTGCAAGTAATGAATATCCAACGTTCTCTTCTCCTCTTCTCTACTTACTCTGCCTAGCATCAGAAGCTCTGGCCGCAGCAACCATGTTCGCTGGCTGCTCGTCCACCTGCTCTTCAGCAGGCAACAACCAGATATGCGCCAAGTCTCCACCCGTACCATCGCCTATGGGTCTCATCACACCCCCGCCAGCATGCGCATCGCAGCCGATTGCTCATCGCAACCCGCTGCTATAGGTGTGGTGCCACTGCTGCAAATTGCGTAGAGTCATCCGTCGCGTCTCTACCACAATCCGCAACCCTGGCCGAGTCTTCTACAAATGCCCAAATCATGGGGTAATAATATGTTTAAGTGTTGTTCTGCTGCTTTCAGTTGTTGATTTTTTTAATAGTTTGGTTGATGATCTTCCAATTTGATTCGTGCAGAAAAGGGAAGATTTGTGTGATTTGTATTTCTGGGAAGTTGCTGATGTGGGGGAATGCAACTACGCTAATTATTTGGTTAGCCGAGGAATCCCAATACCAGCAGGTTGGGGTGTTGGAAAAGTAACTGAAGGAACGACAAAAGAGGAAGATGCAGAGAAGAAGGTTAAAGATGCAGTTCCTCTGATCATGGCCAAGCAACAGCTGATGAACGGCCTTGACAACAATGAGGAGATGAAAGAGCTTGTGAAGATAATGGGCAAAATCGATGTGCTTTGTAGGATGATTGTCTCTTTATTTACAGTGTATGTAGCACTCGTGATGTATTCAGTGGCTACAACATGAGCACTTTGCTGAAACTAGTAATGAATGAAACCTGTGTAGCAGGCTGGGCGTAGTGTTGTGAACATCTAATGATTTCTATTAACAAAAATCAGGGGGTATCCCCTTTTTCTCATATAAATAAATAAATAGCAGAGGCCCTGTCGGGTCAGCTTTGTTCTCATTCGAAGACGTCGAGCAAATTGCAGTCCAACAACAAACTATGTCATCAAATTCAAGTTTCATAGCCAAATATGAGTACAACTAAACAACAACGTCATCATGTTTTAGTTGTCATACAATCACCAAACACAAATCAGCATACATAACAAGTGATGTTCTCACAACAAAATACTAAACAACATGTTCATCAGGTTTCAGTTGTCATAACAAACACAATTTGACATAGTAGATAAAAAACGTCTTCTGAGAGGCAAATACGACAAAAGCAATGTAATCATCATCCGTAGCAGCAGCTCAACATCTTCGCCATGTGTATCAGTCTGAATCGTAAATCCCCACGGTGTCATCTTCTTCTTTGTCCCCATCGTCCTCGAATGTTGGCTTCTTCTTGATCAACTCTTGTATGTCCACAACATGACAGGCAATCTTTTCGCCGGCGTCATTGACGTGATGGTTCTCAAAGATATTAGGAACATCTGTGTTATCTTGTACATCAGGAGCAGTGTAAGCATCATCTTGTTGTGCAACTTCATTAAACGAATTCCTCTGCTCAAACCTTTGCAATAGTCTCCAGTCATCGCTACGTGAAAATGTGTCTTCCAAGAAAAATATCTATGTTGCTTGATTTGCCAAAATAAAAGGTTCATTGGTCTGGTACGCCGCCTTGACATTGATGGATTTGAAATAATCATCAGCTCTGGGTTTTGCGATCCTAGAAAACAGGTTATACCAACGACAGCACAACAGAACCACACACCGATGATCCTCGAAACTAGAGATATACTGCAACTGAACAATGTCTGTTATGTTAGCATACATTTTAGTTGTATCTTTGTCATATGTATCCGTGCTCATGATGGCACTGTTTTGTGTCTTTCTGCCTTCGTCTCGTGCAAGGGTGTTGTAGCGCACATCTCCAACAACGCAAGATTCATAATGTCTTACCCGAGTATCAGGACCCATTGCTAGTGAGTAAAGGGCATCATCAACTGCCTGCCCATCCTCCCGCATCTTCTTAACCTATGGTTAGAAAATAGACAAGCTGATCATCTTATGTACTCAATAAATTAAAAAAACTGACAGTGCACTTCAAAAGCTTACATGGTTCTTGAACCATTTCGCAAATCCTGCCATAACCAGTTTGTCAATGTTTCTTGGATTTTGCGGCAGTAACTCCTCTTTGTAGATGCTGCACAACATAGTGATCGCGTCAAACATCTAAATATATAAGAATGTGCTGCAAGTTTAGTAGATTACGATGTATAAGCTGCAATACTGCAATTACTTGATATATAGGGTAGTATCTCAGGAGTAGTTATTCAACACATACCAAACCATTTTGTCCAAATCTTTAGGTTTGTCCTCTTGTCGACTCTTCCCTGTAACTCGAACAGAATAATCGAAAACATTGAGCCCGGGATTGTCTTCACCCACCTCTTTACTAAGCTACTCAGTTGTTTCAATGTATTTTGAACAGAATGTCAATGCTTTTGTAGCAATGTAGGCCTCTGCAATGGAACCCTCGGGTCTAGCTCTGTTCCTAACATAGCCCTTGAAAGTGCCTAGCCGCCTTTCAATAGGGTACATCCAACCATACTGTACTGGACCTCTAAGTAGTGCCTCATCAGGTAGATGAACAGCCAAATGCACCATCACATCAAAGAAGGCTGGAGGATATATCTTCTCAAGGTATCTTGTCTCTAAGACACTCCAAAGCATCTATCCTGATATTCCTACTGCAGAGTTCCCTGAAGAATTGTCCCAACTCTGCAACTGCTCTGTATAAGTCAGGGCGGCCCAATCCTCTAAGGATAACAGGTAAAACCCTTTGAAGTAGGACGTGGCAGTTATGAGTTTTCAACTCTTGTACCTTGTTTCCATCTGCACTGACTCTCCTTTCAGGGTTGGAAGCAAATCCATGTGGGAATCTCACGCGTGACAGGACCTTGCAGAATTCTTTTCTTTTTACCTTGTCCAAGATGTACACAGCTGGTGCCATATCCCGTGGTTTACCTTCATCTTGCACCTGCAAATCCTTTCTGATACCTAGATGTGTCAAATCAATCCTAGATTTTAAGGTATCTTTCGTCTTGCCTTCAATATTAAGAAGTGTGCCGATAATGCTGTCACATATATTTTTCTCGATGTGCATCACATCAAGATTATGCCCCAGATCCAAATCTTTCCAATACTCCAAGTCCCACAAAGTGGACCTGCAGGTAAACAATAATCTCTCTTCTACCCTGCCACACTTCCTTTTCCCGCTACCATTACCAGGATGGTTTCTTGGTGTAATATGCCTGACCTTCTCTAATTCCACTTGCAACTCATTGGCGGTGAGCCTCTTTGGTGCATCACGGTTTTCATGCTTTGCATTGAACACATGTCTTCGATATTTTCTAGGATGCGGCTTGTCCTTGGCAAGGAAACGGCGGTGTCCAATGTAACAGATCTTGCTAAGTATTGCATATGACAGCAGATTCCTGTCACAGCGAACACATGCATTGTAACTATGTGTTGTTCGCCCTGACATAGTGCCCAAAGCCGGATAATCATGGATGCACCAAATTATAACAGCACACAGAAAGATATCAGCTGGTGGGCTGCTATATAGGTCTCGAGTGAGAACACCCTTCCATAGCTGTTGAAGTTCCTCCATAAGAGGCTCCATGAACATATCAAAATCCTTTCCAGGACTTTTTGGACCTGGGATGAACAAGGCCATCATGTAGTTTGATTCTTTGGTGCAGACATTTGGAGGCATGTTGTAAGGGATAACAAGCACTGGCCACATGCTTTATGTGGCGCTCTGGTGGCCAAATGGGTTAAATCCATCTGAAGCTAAGCCAAGTCTAATGTTTCTCGGGTCAGCAGCAAACTCTTTGTGTTTATCATTGAAGCTTTTCCACTCACTACCATGAGATGGATAGCTCATTACATTCTGATCTCTATACTCTTGGTTCCTAGAATGCCACAGTACATCCTCTCTTGTTTCATCATCATGAAACAACCTCTGCAATCTTGGTCTAATTGGAAAATGTCTCAGAACATTATGAGGAATCCTCTTCACAGCATCGCCATCTTTCCATCTTGATGATTTGCATTTAGGGCATTCACTTAAGTTGGCATAATCCTTCCGGAACAGAACACAATTATTCTTACAAACATGGATCATATCATATCCAATTCCAACTGCACGAAGGAAATTCTTCATTTTACTGTAGGTGTGTGGCAGCTCAGACGCATCTGGGAAAGATTTGCGGAAAGCAGCCAACATCGCATCGAATGATTTGTTGGTCATCCGCTCAGATGTCTTCACCTGAAGAAAGGTGACCATAGCTGAGAATACTGACAGCTTATTTCCTGGGGTGACAGCAATGTTGCATTGTTCTAACATGCGGGCCCACCATTTTTCTTCTGCAGGTGAAAGTTCATGGAATGCACGAGCATTTTGTAGCATTGTTTCAATGTTGGTCAAACTCACTGGCTCCACCACCACCTCCTCCTCCTCTTCCACCTGAGCATCAGGCAGATCAAGATGGTGATCTGCTTCTTGCACGTAGTCAATAACATTGACGTTCACAGCTTCACCATGATGAACCCACCTAGTATATGTGACCGACATCCCATTCAAGTGTAGACGATTTTGCACAGTTGACTAGGGTCTTGTAACTGAATTCATACAACTGCTACACGGGCAGAGCACATCTGATTTCGGACCACCGTACTCAGCTCTGATAAAGTTCATGAAGTTTTCAACCCCCTCGACATATGCAGCAGAGAATCTTCGAGCAGAAGTTATCCAAGTCATGTCCATATGTTAGACATACAAATTAGTTCTTCTACTAGATATTACAGGAAAAACATATATGCTTTTTTATGAAGTCCAGAAAAAATACCTAGGTCGATGTCTAAAGCTATGGCAAGATATTTGGACGAGCAGATCTAAGTAACGAAATATATGTAAAGCTAATTCAGCAAACAGATTTGAGTGCCGAATTATGGCAGGCTGTTTCAGCAGTCAATGAGGCCGAGCACACAGCCATCGAACTATCGAAGGCCATCGCAGCAACAAAGATCGAGTATAAAACGGTGTAGAGCTATTTCACCTAACAGATTGGCTACTAGACCATGGCAATCTACATCACAATAAATATATGGCAGGATATTTTAGCAACTAATCGGCCTTGGCATGCCATCTCAGCTAAGCAGATTGAGTGCAGAACAGGGCAAGGAAGCTTCTTAAGCAGAGCATATTGACAGTAAACTACTTCGGCAAACAGTGAGATTAACATCGTCTATCAGCTAACATTCAGTGCTACACCGACATGAACGGGGCCTCAGTCTAGAATGTGCGTACCATGGGAGAAGCTGACCGCCGTGCGTCTCCACACGAACGTCGTCAGCGGTGGCGGCGTTGACCGCCGTGCGCCTCCACAAGAACGTAGCCAGAGGTGGCGGCGTGACTAGAGGATGACAGTCTATGAGAGCGTACTGTGGGAGCGAGAGGATGGCCGAACCGCGGCGCCGACGTATCGGCACGGCAGGGAGGGCGGCTTTGGCGGAGCGAATGGAGTGGAGGG
>NC_041386.1:70526899-70535365 GCF_002162155.2 Triticum dicoccoides
GGCATGGTCGGTTTCTCCAAGTGCAGTCCCACGTGTCAATGAAGAGGCAAGCCGAAGCGCGTTCCATTTGCAGGACCGAGCGTGTGTGGGGTGCAATGCGATCACGACAGGAGTACTGTGAGTGTAACGCTTTTTTCCTTTTAAACTAGGTGCTTCGCCCCCTCAAAAATGTTTTTGTTGCTTCGCGCGATCCATCGATACTACTACTAGTAATCCGGTAATCCCGACTAAAACGGCGCGGCCGGGTCTTTTCCCGCGTGATAAGCTAGGAGGTTGGCTTAGTTGGGTTTTTAGGACGAGTAATGCTACACCTACGTAATCCCAGTTACGTAATTAACATAATGTGAAACATGTGAGCTGTTGATTGTATATTGGGGGGAGGGAAGGGCCCACCACCATGAAAATGAGGGGAGAGAGATAGAGGCAATTTACGTTAACCCTTTCGTAGGTTCCCGTAGATGTAGAAAGATGTGAAATGCGTGAATGTGTAGTGGACGTACTATTGGAGTGCCTAAGATAATTTGTGTATGTATAGACCCTATGTGTTTATTTTACTTCGCATGTTAGATTTGTCTCGGTTCAATAAAAAGCAGAGTTGGTGATGATGGTGTGCCTGTCATCATGCAATATAGGTCGTCCGATCTATATCTAACGGATAGGAAGGAAACTATGACAATTTACCCGCACTCCTCTCCACATTTGCAGATAAGGCTTTCCCTCCTTCATCCTTTTCTCCCACAAGATCTTGATCTTCCGTGCAACACACGGGCATTTTGCTAGTACTCCTACAATATGTATATTATTGTGAAAGTTCATATACACCGGCCGAGATTAATGCAAACATGACAGATTTTCATTACATTTCGAACTTTTATAGGACATAAAAATAAAAGAAACCCGACCCTAAACCTATTCTACGGTGGCGACCGACGTCCTCCATCTGCGATCTCTACGTACGGGGGCGGGGTTCAAGACCCGTGAAGTGAAGGTTCGGTGCGGTCTCCGGCGAGGAAGAGTAGAACACGGGATACAGGCCGGCCAGTTGGCACACCATGCTCTGTCGCATCCCATGCCCTACTCATCCTCGGAGGAGTCCCCGACCTCGGCGGTGCCGGACGTTGGACGGCGGCAAGTAGGACGCATGGCTGATGGTGCTCCCATCGTCGGCCGCCAGCGTGGCCACTGCTTGTGCGGTTGTGTCCGCGTCCGGCTACGCCGCTATTACGTCGCGAGAGGCGACTTGAGCGAGGGCGGCGACCTCGAGCTTCATCCCCGAAGACAAGCTCTCCCGCAGAGCGTGCGCACTTGCGGTCATGGCGGATGTGGTGCCAGGTAGGAGGACGATGTGCTATAGTGTGGAGGTTAGCTGGGCGTTGCCGCTTTAAGTAGCGCATTCCGGTGAGGCCAAGCGTCCGGGTGCGTCATTAAGTCACCGGAGTTGGTTCCTCGGGCACCGGGCCTCTTAACAACGACATACGAACGGACGACATGAATGTGGGCAGCTGGCGCTGGCTGGGAATGCATCGCGCGACGGCGCGAGGGACGAGGGTTTTGGTGTGCCAGGGTAGTCAGCTGCGGTCACGACAACATTAGAGATGCCCTTTCCTCACATGCGATCCCGGCATGTCATTGAAAAAAGAAGACGATCCGGCATGGTCTCAGGTCCAGAGGATGCAGTTGCCCGCGCTACACCACTCCGCGGATGCGTCGCGGCGCCCCGTGCATCCTCGACGAGCCGGGTGTTGGGGTGTGTTTGGATTGTGGCCAAAGTGCACCTTACCAAAATTTTGGTCATGACCCAAAGATTGGTCTTTGTTTGGATGGTTGCCATTTTTTTGGCATGCCAATGAACTCTAGCCAACTCTAGTTCATTTTTCTTGCCAATGTCGGGCAAATCATGGGCAACCAATACCTCAACCAAAATTTTGGTCATGGCCCAAAGATTGGTCTTTGTTTGGATGGTTGCCATTTCTTTGGCATGCCAATGAACTCTAGCCAACTCTAGTTCGTTTTCTTGCCAATGTCGGCCAAATCATGGGCAACCAATACCTCAACCAAAATTTTGGCTACCCAATGCTTTGATGGGGCAACCTTGGGCACAAACCAAACATACCGTTGGTCGTGCCACAACACTAACGCCACCCTCGGCACACTGAAACCGACCGTGCCTAGCTACGATATGAGCGTGTCGCTCACTGCGGTCGCCGTGTCCAGAGGCGGTGCTGGAGCTGCGCCCCAACGACCCACATGAACGGTTGTCGGTGGAGGGAGGTCGTGGGCCAGATCCTCCATTGGACTAGTCCGCGCTATGTCGTCCCGGCGGGTGTGCCCCACATGTCAGTTTCCCTGTTTCCCCGGCCATATTCGAGCGTCAGTGCTCCGCGTTGCGCATTAGGCCTTTCACTATGTAGGCCAAGCAAGACAACTTATTGTTTATTTGAGCCGTTCAAGTATAATCATGTGGCATTTGCTTATTTCTCATTCCTCTCCAACCCTCTTCTCCATCGATCATGTCGCCCTCCAGTCTAGTCCATCCTCCCGCATGCCTCATTTGAACATTCCACCGAGTATCATTCGCATGTACCCACCCTAGTCCTCTTTCAACAGATCTCCGGACCCCGAGATGAAATCGAGAGGGAACGAGTGTGGGCACGTGATACCTAAGGCGGATTCAAAATTTTGAACCAGTGATCATAGCATCCGCAAATCATATATAAAGGGTATTCAATGTTCGTTTCGTTTTTGAATGTACAATATACTCCCTCCTATCCTTTCTAGTTTACATATAAGTTTTATGTGTAGTCAAAGTATCTCTACTTTGATCAAAAAGGTATCAACATTCAACAATGCCCAATCAATATTGTTAGATTCGTACGTATTCCTAGATTTGTACTCGAGATGGTTTCCAATTTGACTATTGACAAGATTAATAGTACATGAGATGTATAATGTGAAAATTATATCATTGGAAACTCCTTTCACATATGAATTTGACCGTATGCTTTGTGTAAGTTGCATGTCACATATTATTACTCTAACATTTGGTCAAAGTTAGCCTCGAAAAACACATTAGACCCTATATGCTTTGTGTAAGTTGCATGTCATACATTATTACTCTAACATTTGTGTAAGTTGCATGTCATATATTATTACTCTAACATTTGGTCAAAGTAGTATAGTGGAAGTGGATCCTCTGACGTAGGTATCCCTGCCTTACCCTCCCTTTCGGTCACTTACTGGTGGACCCCATGCTTGCTAGGCCCCGCATGTCAGTTACTCAATGGGTTCGGCCACGTCAGGGGATCCTCATCCGTAGTATACTTCCTCTGTTTTTATTTACTCTGCATAAAACGGAGGGAGTGGTGGTATAATAACTGACGCGGGTGGGGAAGGGGGAGGGACGTCAGTTTGCTCTCAACTACGGTCCCACAAGCGAGCGAAAACGCAAGACGAAGCGCGTTCCATTCGGTGAGCAACGTGGAGGGTCCAGCATGCCGGGCTACAACGCGAACGCAACAAGAGCGATGTACAATCAAAACCAATTGACCGGTAGTCACCTGAACCACTATTCACACCAGAACCTTCGCTGCTCGGCCTACGCCAGCCACTGCCCTAAAACCACACCAAATCTCCAGCCCATTCCCCCACCTTTCGATCCCCTAGCCCGCATCACGCATCCCCTAGTTCGTCGGAAAGCCATGGTGCGCCGCAAGATCATTTACTACAAGATGCTGACGCCGGAGCGCCACGCAGAAATCGCGGCAGCGGTCGGCGCCACAGACCTCCGTTCCCAAGCTCGCTTTGCAGCGGGCCAATCCCCGAGTTCTCTGGAGCCAAGCTACGAGGAGGAGGAAGCTGATCCAATGTTCATGGCGGAGGTCGCGGTGCAGAAGGCCCCCGATGGGTATGAGACGATGGACGTCGACTTCGTGCCGGCGTCCGAGTCCCCCATGGTGCAGGCGGACCAGCAGTTCAACATGGCGATACTAAAGGAGGACCGGGAGGCAGAGGCTCAACTCGACACGGAGCGCGCGCATGCCGCTGCCATCGAGGCTCTCCTGCAAGCGGAGCCGGATGTCGTGGATGTGAACCGGGCGGCGGAGGCTCAACTTGAGGCGGAGCGCGCGGATGCCGCTGGCATCGAGGCCCTCCTGCAAGCGGAACCGGACGTCTTGGACTTGAACCGGGCGGCAGAGGCTCGACTCAACGTAGAGCGCGCGGATGCCGCTCTCATCGACGCCCTCCTGTAGGCGGAACCGGACGTCTTGGACTTGAACCGGGCGGCGGAGGCTCGACTCGACGCGGAGCACGCGGATGCCACTGCCATCGAGGCCCTCCTACAGGCGGAACCAGACGTCCTCGACTTGAACCGGGCTGTGCTCTCTTCCGTGCAGAGCGCCTGCACGCTCCGCTTGAACGAGTAGCTGGAGGCCGAGGACAACCACGGTGCGGAGACACACGTCGGCTGGTTCGTGCCGGCAGCCAAAGACGACGAGGCTGTCTCTTTCCGCGAGCAGTGATAGTTTTTATTTATGTTGTTGTTTTTATGGATCTTTTGCTGTGTAAAAACATATATTTGTTATGCAAGTCGCCTGACTTGGGTTAGTCTACCATTTCAGGCGGTTGGATGAATATCCTACGTCTCCTAACCTTTCTTTCCTTCTTCCTCACCTCTTCTTCTTCCCCAACAGACCACCGCACGGGCCGTACGGATACTCCCCAACATGTGGTTGGATAAACATACTCTACGAACGAAAATTACGTGTCAGCGATAGGATGGCTGAGTTTGGTTTGTTCACATGCGACAACACGTGTTAGTGAGGGTGCGTTCCCTTGGTTGGGTTTGCGGCGTGCAGGAGCGACTGTGTGAGGGTGCGGTGCGACCGCGGCGTGCGGGAGCGACCGTGTGAGGGCGCGGTGCGACCGCAACAGCCGTGCGCAAGTGTACCTCCTCATTTTGAAAGCTTTAGGAAAGCTTGGCAAAAATGTGTGGCGAAGTTTGGCAATGCAAGGCCTAGACCCAAACAGGATAAGTACGTACGTACTAGGAGTACTAGTGTTAAAAAAGAAAGGCGGGATTTTCCTTCGTGGGATTTAATCGATACAAATCCTTGTTTCATGTGTCAATTAATGCGTATTTTTTTCTCCAAAGACCAAAGAGCTAACCATCTCACTCCTCATCGCTTGATTAATGCTGCGCCATGCAAACCAACCTTCTCACTTCCGCATGCATGCATGTCGTCTCTCTCTCTCTCCCCTGTCCATCTCTCTGCATGCATGCGCCTCTCTCTCTCTCCTGTTTTTGCATGCAAGCAGCTCTCTCTGCCTTGGGAAGATGCAAAGCACATGGGAAAGAGAGATATTACTGCAAGCATGCATGCGGTGGAAAGGGATGGAGGGCCCGGTTGGAAAGAGCAACGAAAAAATGCCAATGCGTAGAGCATTGCGGGGAAAACAAAATTTTCTTAGACGTAGACAAAAAAGGAGCAGAGGGAGTACTACTAGGAGTACTAGTGCGGTGAGATGGTTTCTCGAAGAAGACAATGGAGAAGCGGAGTCAGCGAAGAGTGAAATGATGGTTGCTTCGTCCGTGCTTTTGTGATTTGACGCCTCACTGCTTTGTGATTTGTGATAGAAGGGACAAGGGAGTAGACTATGTGCTCTATATTGTACTACATGCGTCCAAGCATGGGAGAAAGAGGAGAGACGTTGCATTTTTCTATTCCTTCAATCAATCAATCAGGGAGCTTCGGTTCCATCTTTTTGGCTTTGGCAACACCGTCCACAATGGTTCCCACGATGCCAAAAGCTATTTTCACATTTGGCTACACATTGTGGATGCCCTTAACCGTACCACTTGGTTTTGCTCCTGTGTGCTATCTATACAAGTCTCAATTATATTGATCTAAAAAATTATAGAATCAAGATTAGTAAAAAGGAGGTGATTTTGCCGCGCGGATGGCGGGGGAGGTTTCTTATTTGAGCAATGCTACATCCACGTAATGGTTTACGTAAAGTTACGAACTGATGTGATGTGGGACTATTTGATTGGATTAAAGGAGAGGATTAGGCCCACCCCACCTGAAAATCAGGGGGCATATATAGATTAGATGGAAAGTATATGTAGCAGCTACGTAGCCCTTTGTAAGTCTAGGATTAGGCTTCTTATTTTCGGAGGACGTTATCCTGGCGGTTTGCTAACATGCGGCCCCACATGTCAGTGCTTTACCAAGCTGATCCGCGTCCCACACGAGGAAGAACAACGGCAGAAGCAACACGTGGTTAAGTTGAAGAAGATGAGGGAGAAGCGGATTCAGCAACGAGTGAAATGATGGTTGCTTCGTCCCTCCAACTTAACTGCGGGAAAGGTGCAGCTTTGTGATTTGATGCCTCATTGCTCATTACTACGCCGGCGCCATGACTGGGGTGCTTCACCCCGGCTGCTCTGCACTGTATTCCGGTATGGCACATGGACCCGGTAGCTTGATGTCCCACATGTCGGCGAAAGGGACTAGAAGATTTATGAAAGCGAGCGCTCCACTCTTACGACGGAGGAGTAGACGACACGACGGCCCAGTGAACTGTCACTTGTACTGTATAGTACTATAGTTTTGCTGTTTCGCATGATCCATCGATACAAACCCGATTAAACGGGAAAGGGCGGGATTTTTCCCGCGCGGTAGATGATACTGGCCATACATTTCAAAGGCAATTTTAATGTGTGCGAACTGAATAATTATAAGTAACAATATGATATCTAGTAAAACTAAAAACACATATGATTTATTGTGTTAGAGTGTAGTAGTAGTGCTGTATTGCATAGTTGTTAGATGTAACATGCGAGAACGTGTAGAGATGTAGTTTTGGAGGGCCTACAGAGAGAAAAGCGTAATACGGTCACCAAACTTCAGAATAAGCTGATTACGATCACTATATACGTTTTGCGGTGATTATACGGTCACTTGCTCACAGTTCAACATCGGATTGCACTCTGTTGACCGACCAAATAGTCTGCGTGGCGCCATGTTGACTAGTTAAATTGGCCACGTTCCTTGTGGGTCCCACCTGTCAGTTCGCATAAGCAAAAGGTCAGATAAACACAAATTTACGCAGGCGCGACAAGGCTCCAACCCGTGCGCGGGAATCTGTATGTGTCTATCAGGGCCTGATGTGTGCGCATGCACGTGTAGGTTTAGCACTTGAGCGTGAGAGTGTGTGTTGGTCGTGTGGTGTACTGGTGTGTGCATGCATGCGTGCATGTGTGCGTGTGAGTGTTGCGTGCATGCGTGGCTGTGTGTGTACGTGTGAGTGTTGTGTGCATGCGTGGGTGCATGTGTTTGTGTGAGTGTTGCGTGGATGCAGTTCATGTGCATGCGTGCGTGTGTGTATAATCACCACACCAGCTCATGTGTGTTAAAACAGACGGCTCAGCATATCAATACAAGGCCACCTTGTCCGCTGTGCCCGCGGTCATGACTTGGAACCACCGTCCAAATATTTTTTTGTCGTTTGTTTTCATTCTTACTAGCAAGATGCCCGTGCGTTGCACGTAACATCAAGATGCATTTGTATGACTTGTTTATCTTGTGAGAGAAAAGGATGAACGAGGGAAGGCCTTATTTGCAAATGTGGAGAGGTGTGTGGGTACCTTTTTGCAAAATTTCCATAGTTTCTTTCCTATCAGTCAGATATAAATCGGACGACCTATATTGCAGGATGGCAGGCACACCATCATCACCAACTCTGTTTTATATAAGAGTGTATTTTATGTATTTTATAAGAGTGTAGATGTAGAGTAGATACAAGTCGACAGGTGGGCACGATGGTAGTGAGATAATGTGATGCAACACTAGAGGTGCCACGTGGAGCGTTTAACTGGTCAACTAGTCATGTCATGAGCAAATACAGAGTTGTACGGTGAGCCCGTGATTGTATAATAACCACTAAACGTAAATGGTGACCGTAATGAGTGGATTCTGAAGTCCAATGTACGTATCGTGCTTTCGCTTCAAATACAATGATCGTCATTGCATATATCGCGAGAGAAAGATGAAACATGCGTGAATTTTCTGGGGGCTTACTTTTAGAGGACCTGGAGATAGTTTTGTGTGCATAAGTGAAAGGGGCGTACAGGGGGGTATGCGATGGAGAGAGAGATGCTCTTCGTTTCTCTTTATTATGACTAACTTTGTATATAGTATAAAAATATACAAATTCACAGTGCGGAATAAATATCACCGTGGGCACCATGCAATGCAAATTAGCGTTCGTACTCCTCCATATAACTTTGTAATGTTGTATATATGTAGAAACTCTAAAATAATTTTTGGCCACACTTTATTCAAAAGGAATGTTGTATGCGAAATAAACGTGAAGAGAGGGCTTTTTAGATCAATGGGGTACATGATGTAACATGTGTGAATGTGTAGTTGATGCATTTGGCAGGGCCTAGAGAGGTATGTGTGT
>NC_041386.1:70535387-70535913 GCF_002162155.2 Triticum dicoccoides
AATGTATGTATCATGCTTTCGCTTCAAATACAATGATTGTCATTGCATATATCGCGAGAGAAAGATGAAACATGCGTGAATTTTCTGGGGGGGGGGCTTACTTTTAGAGGACCTGGAGATAGTTTTGTGTGCATACGTGAAAGGGGCGTACAGGGGGGGTATGTGATGGAGAGAGAGAGATGCTCTTCGTTTCTCTTTATTATGACTAACTTTGTATATAGTATAAAATATACAAATTCACAGTGCGGAATAAATATGATTGTGGGCACCATGCAATGCAAATTAGCGTTTGTACTCCTCCATATAACTTTGTAATGTTGTATATATGTAGAAACTCTAAAATAATTTTTTGGCCACACTTTATTCAAAAGAAATGTTGTATGCATAATAAACGTGAAGAGAGGGCTTTTTAGATCAATGGGGTACATGATGTAACATGTGTGAATGTGTAGTTGATGCATTTGGCAGGGCCTAGAGAGGTATGTGTGTGTATTACGTATTCGAGAGAGGCATGGATAGAGGGGCC
>NC_041386.1:70535990-70543526 GCF_002162155.2 Triticum dicoccoides
GGGGGGGGGGCGTGGGAGAGATAGCATGAGAAATGAGAGTGGTCTAGAGAGAGAGAGAGACGAATATGACATCACGACAATAGATTCCATTCCCTTGAGTGTGTATATGCAAGGGGGGAGGGAATAGAGGCACCAGGAGAAATTTTCTCTGTGTGTGGTGTTTGTGTTGGTATGTGTGGGTGTGAGAAGATAATGAGACGTGGGGGCAGACGGTGTGTCACCGCGTGAGGTCCGGTGGGTCGAGGTGAGGCCCTTCGTTCGGTTCCGTCCTGCGCCACATTGGTCGACCCGTGACGCATTTAGGAAGACCCATGGATGACTAGTCGTACACGACAAAGATAGCAGAATTGTGAAGGACTCTATGTCCACTGACAAAGCCGGCTAGGATTTGTAACCCTAGGTTCTCGGACTAAGGTAATCCCTTTATCTCTGATATTACTATTCATCCAACCTAACTTTAAGGGGCATCCTATAGAATGCTCTGCTAGAATCATACTCGTCGATTAGGAAGAGAGGTGTGAGACAATGCGTGAGAGACAGGCGTAAAGATAATGTGCGTACATGAGACACGTAGGCAGTGAAGGAAATATGCCCTATAGGCAATAATAAAGTTATTATTTATTTCCTTATATCATGATAATTGTTTACTATTCATGCTAGAATTGTATTAACCGGAAACATGATACATGTGTGAATACATAGACAAACAGAGTGTCACTAGTATGCCTCTACTTGACTAGCTCGTTGATCAAAGATGGTTATGTTTTCTAGCCATAGACAAAGAGTTGTCATTTGATTAACGGGATCACATCATTAGGAGAATGATGTGATTGACTTGACCCATTCCGTTAGCTTAGCACTTGATCATTTAGTTTGTTGCTATTGCTTTCTTCATGACTTATACATGTTCCTATAACTATGAGATTGTGCAACTCCCGTTTACTGGAGGAACACTTTGTGTGCTACCAAAAGTCACAACGTATCTGGGTGATTATAAAGGTGCTCTACAGGTGTCTCCAAAGGTACTTGTTGGGTTGGCGTATTTCGAGATTAGGATTTGTCACTTTGATTGTCGGAGAGGTATCTCTGGGCCCACTCTGTAATACACATCACTTAAGCCTTGCAAGCATTGCAACTAATGAGTTAGTTGCGGGATGATGTGTTACAGAACGAGTAAAGAGACTTGCCGGTAACGAGATTGAACTAGGTATTGAGATACCGACGATCGAATCTCGGGCAAGTAACATACCGATGACAAAAGGAACAACGTATGTTGTTATGCGGTTTGACCAATAAAGATCTTCGTAGAATATGTAGGAGCCAATATGAGCATCCAGGTTCCGCTATTGGTTATTGACCGAAGACGTGTCTCGGTCATGTCTACATAGTTCTCGAACCCGTAGGGCCCGCACGCTTAAAGTTGACGGTTATATTATGAGTTTATGAGTTTTGATGTACTGAAGGTAGTTCGGAGTCCCAGATGAGATCTGGGACATGACGAGGAGTCTCGAAATGGTCGAGACGTAAAGATCGATATATTGGACGACTATATTCGAACATCAGAAAGGTTCCGAGTGATTCGGGTATTTTTCGGAGTACCGAGAGTTACGGGAATACGGGAAAAAAGTATATGGGTCTTATTGGGCTTTAGGGGAGAGAGAGAGGCAGGCTACGCGCCCCCCAATGACTAGTCCGAATTGGACTAGGGGGAGGGGCGGCGCCCCCTCCTTCCTTCTCTTCCCTCTTCCCCTTCCTTGTCCCCTACTCCTACTACTTGGAAAGGGGAGGAATCCTACTTCCGGTAGGAGTAGGACTCCTTCAGGGCGCGCCATAGGGGCCGACCGTCTCCTCCTCCTCCACTCCTTTATATACGGGGATGGAGGCACCCCTTGGAGACACAACAATTGATCCCTTGGATCTCTTAGCCGTGTGTGGTGCCCCCCTCCACTATAATCCACCTCGGTCATATCGTAGTGGTGCTTAGGCGAAGCCCTGCGTCGGTAGAACATCATCATCATCACCACGCCGTCATGCTGACGGAACTCTCCCTCAAAGCTCGGCTGGATCGGAGTTCGAGGGACGTCATCGAGTTGAACGTGTGCAGAACTCGGAGGTGTCGTGCGTTCGGTGCTTGATCGGTCGGATCGTGAAGACGTACGAGTACATCAACCGCATTGTGCTAACGCTTCCGCTTTCGGTCTACGAGGGTAGTGGGCACACTCTCCCCTCTCGTTGCTATGCATCACCATGATCTTGCATGTGCGTAGGATTTTTTTTGAAATTACTATGTTACCTAACAGGCAGGTCCATGTATATAGAAAGGGTCGATGAGGATTGTGGGTGTGTATGTTTGCGAGAGGAAGAGTGATTGTGATAAAGGTTAGTGGAAACAGTTGTAAATGGTTACGAGAGGGAGGGAGGGTCATATCTAGAGCATGTGTGAGAGAAAGACACCTCGGGAGAGAGTGTGTGAGCATGTGTGAAAGACCATCGACGGAGAGTGAAACTACACGTAAAAGACTGCTCTACACATTGATTGAAGATATAAATTGTATCCAAATATTAGGATGGGATCATGATATTTGCAATTCGCGTAAGGAGCGGTCATTGATCCATCAGACATCTAGATTCTATCGAATTTGAGCATGTCTATGTTATTATTCGACACAATTGATCCATATAGTTAGTATTTTGAACTCCAGACAATGCATCGCTTTAGCAATCGAATATAAACGTGAGTATAGTTCATGTTGTGTGTGTAAAGCACATTATACATACGAAAGTTACACAATGGACATTATAAATAGCTACCTATGAACTAGCATACATTTGAATTCAACTTAAGGTGGCTTAAAAATCGAATTCAACATGAAGTCCATTCAATTATTTGAATTTGATATCATGGCTTTTGTAAACCATACCTAAATTATGGGGGCACCAATCTTTGCTCTGATTTTGTACATAATAGCATATGTAGTCGTGTACAAAATAGATTCAAATTTAGCTCCTCCATTCCAAAAGAATCGTAGTTATAGGATTTTCAAGTGTCAAAATTTCAAAAAGAAGCGGATAATTTAATGAGGTTTTCAAACATACAAGGTCAAATATAACGTTGTCTATTTAGGTCAATCCTAATAGTTCAAGAGTACTCTAAACGTGAATGCTTGTGTTTCAAAATTTCGAACGAAGCGCCAAAAGAGTCTCTACTCGCCCGAAACCGCGTGAGACCAATGTTTGGTAGTACAAGGAAATTACTTTTCTAATAAATCCGACCCATGAAACCTACCGGCCCGACGTCCAAAGGTCTAAACCGGGGTAGGTTTGTAGCTTCATCTAGACGCCACACAACCGCATCCGAAAAACATTCATACACAATGGCTGCCTAAGCACACATGTGCGTGGCCGAAATCGCTCCTGCCCACTATTTGGGACACCTGGGATTACCATCCTACCCCTGACCCGCAGTAGGTCTGAAATTTAAGAGGGGGCAAAGTTTGTACTTTCCCCAAATTTCAAACAAGCGCGTCCCATCTTCTGTTCAAAAAAGCCAAAAACAAGCGCGTCCCAGACCGAAACATGGTTCCCCCCACCTGTCCGATTCCCCATTCGTACTCCATGGGCGCCCAAACTACCTCTCCACCAGCCGCGAAACCCCGGCGTCCTCCGTCCGCCACCCCATCCCACCCATCAACCGCCGCCCTCCTCCATCACGCCGGAGCCGATACCCCGACGTCGTCATCCACCGCAACCTCAACCGCAAGGCCCTCCACGGCTAGTAGTTGAAGCCGAGGCCGAGCCGTCCGTACCCGAGCCAGTTCAACCACGCCGTCCTGCCCCTCACTGCTGCCGCTCCAACTTCGCCACCCTCCACCGCACCGGAGCTGTTCCTGCTACGCCGTCCTTCGCCGCCTCGGATCTGCTTTGTAACACCCTCGATGCGACTATATCTCCCACGTGTCGAGGCACGACTTAGAGGCATAATCGCATTGAAGGCATATGTCGCAAGTTAGGCAATCTTCACAACATCCCATGTAATATGAATAATAAAGGGGAGATAACATAGTTGGCTTACACTCGCCACGTCAATCAAGTACATAAATAACATTACATCATCCAAACACTCATGGCCCGACTACGACGCCAAAATAAAAGATAACCCAACATGCGACAACGGTCCCGTTCACCCCCAACTGGGCACCACTACTGATCATCGGGAAAGGAAACATAGTAACGTTGAGAGTCTTCGTCGAACTCCCACTTGAGCTCATACGCGTCTCCTGGAGCGGAATCGTCAGGCCCTGCATCTGGTGTAATAGTAATCTGTGAGCCACAGGGACTCACCAATCTCGCACCCTCGCGATCAAGACTATTTAAGCTTAAAGGTATGGCAAGGTAAATATGTGGAGCTGCAGCACGCGACTAGCAAATATGGTGGCTAACTTATTCGCAAAAGAGAGCGAGAATAGGAGGCAAAGCGCGAGCGAGAAACTAGAGAGAAACCTGCGCAAACATTACTCCAACACCGTGTCCACTTCCCGGACTCCGCCGAGAAGAGGCCATCACGGTAACACACTCAGTTGATTCATTTTAATTAAATAAGGTTCAAGTTATCTACAACTGGACATTAACAAATTACCATCTGCCCATAACCGCAGGCACGGCTTTCGAAAGTTCAAATCCCTGCAGGGGAGTCCCAACTTAGGCCATGACAAGCTCTCACGGTCAACGAAGGAATAGACTTCCTCCCAAGACGTTTCGATCAGACTCGGTATCTCGGTAATTCAAGACACTTCGACAGGTTAAAACAAGACCAGCAACACCGCCCGAATGTGCCGAAAAATCCCGATAGGAGCTGCACATATCTCGTTCTCAGGGCACACTCAGATGAGATTAGCTACGAGTAAAATCAACCCTCAAGTTTCCCCGAGGTGGCCCTGCAGGCAGCTCAGTTCGGACCAACACTCAGAGGAGCACTGGCCCCCCCCGGGGGGGGGGGGGGGTTAAAATAAGATGACCCTTGGGCTCCGGTAACCCAAGGGAAAAAGAGGCTAGGTGGCGAATGGTAAAACCAAGGTTGGGCATTGCTGGAAAAGCTTTACTCAAGGCGAACTATCAAGGGGTTCCCATTATAACCCAACCGCGTAAGGAACGCAAAATCTGGGAACATAACACCGATATGACGGAAACTAGGGCGGCAAGAGTGGAACAAAACACTAGGCGAGAGGCCGAGCCTTCCACCCTTTACCAAGTATATAGATGCATTAAGATAACATGGCAATATAATGATATCCCAACAAGTAAATAAATGTTCCAACAAGGAACGGGCTCCAATCTTCACCTGCAACTAGCAACGCTATAAGAGGGGCCGAGCAAAGCGGTAACATAGCCAATCAATGGTTTGCTAGGACATGGTGGGTTAGAGGTTTGACATGGCAATTTGGGAGGCTTGAAATCAAGTGGTAGGCATCGTAGAAATGGCATAGCAAAAGAGCGAGCAAACTAGCATAGCAAAGATAGTAGTGATTTCGAGGGTATGATCATCTTGCCTGCACAGTTGTCAGAGTTGACTGGATCCTCGAAAGCAAACTCAACGGGCTCCTTGTTAGCGACCTCGTCTCCCGGCTCTACCCAAACAAGACAAACAAGCAACAAGGGCACAATCAACCACGTGCAAACTCAAACAACACAATGCAAATATGATATGCTATGCGGGATGCGATGCGGGATGCAAAATGCAAGATATGCCAGGAAATGCAAGAACCTGGCCTCAACTTGGAAATCCAAGTGTGCCACTGGAAAGATGAGATGAAATCCTTGAAAACGATATAAAGAACGCCGGAATCGGAGTTACGGTTTGGAAATGGCAAGCGATTCAAAAATGACACCGGTCTGCGATTTACAGCAAGTAGCCAACTAAATGCAATGAAAAGAACATGCTACAGCACCCAATCATGACAACAAAATACATGGCAGGGATGCATACAAGATGCTTAATAAAAGTCTAGCACTAAGCTACGGCCAAATCATCCATTAACAGGTTCAAACAAGCATGGCAAAAATGCATATGGCAAACATATCTCAAACTTAGTGAAATTAACACTTGTCTGGAATTTCAGATCAGGTAGCCCTCTTCGGAGCAACAAAACTACAGGCTACAGGATCTGAACATGGCAAAGTAAAGCATGGCATGGAGCTACTCAAAGAGATTAACAAAAGTCCCTTAGTGACCTTGAGCCAAAAGGGATCAAAAAATACAATTGCAAGCACGCGAACATAGCAAAAACATAATCAGTTTTCAGACTTAGTGAAAAACTGACACATGCTGAAATATAGCTCAAGTAGGCATGTTTACAAGCTCGATGCACTCACTACGGTGCAAGTCATGGCAAGACAAGCATACATCCATCAAGAAGGCACAAAATGCAAGCTAGACATGGCAATAACAATAGCATAGCATGCACGGATCAACTACAACATCACCGGCAAAATTGCAAACAAGTAGACAATCTGCCCAGATTCACAAAGTAGCAAAAGTAGAGCTCGATTGACTCAAGCTAGGGTGCTCCATAATTGCAAACAAAGACATGGACGGATAGAGCACTACAAGATTAACAAAACATTCTTACCGATCATCCTCAAAAGAGGCACGTATCACTATGAAACATCATGAACATATGGCATCATGAGATAAACAGATCAAGGACTTAGTGGAATTGCTAAGTCCCTGAAAACAGAATTAGCAAGTGCACCACTTTGCAGGCTTGCACTAGTCACCACACACATCACAAAAATACATGGGTTGCACCTCTGGAAATATGACACAACCCTTAACAAAACACATGTAGAGCATCAGGGCATAGCATGCACACATTAATCATGGCAAAAATGACAAAAACCTAAACGGAGTAGCAGATCTGACCATTAACTCAAGTAGCCCTCTTCTAACAGCATTTCGGGCATCAAAATGAACTCAAATGAAAATGATGCAATGGAATGAAATTATGTACTCTCCGAGTTGAACATTTTGATATGCTATATGCATGAATTGGAGCTACGGATGCAAAGTTACGGGGCTACGAACATGAGCACTTGGATCTGAGAATTTCGGTACTTAGGAAAAATTCAACCTCCGGATTAGGGTTTCCAGATCTGCACGCTTCCCGAGGCAGCAGCGCGTGCACTGTAGACGGCCGGGGTTCGGTTCCCCGGTGGGAGAGAAAGAAGAGGCGAGGACGAGGGCGAGGGCGGCGGCTCCGAGCGGCGGACACGGCGCGGCGGCGACGGGGGCCCGCGGCGCCCGGAGAAGGAGGCAGTGGGCGGCGGCTCGTGGGTGATGGCGGCGGTGGCGCGAGGCCGGCAGGCGGCGGCTCGGCGGAGGCGGCGGAGAGGCGGCGGTGCAATGGTGCGGGTGGCGCGCGCGGCTGGGCCCGCGGGGGCCGGCTGCGGGCCTCCCGGGCCGGAGCGGGAGTGGCAGCGGCGGGCGATGTGGGCGCCCGGGTGGACGAATCCTGGGGCACCACGTGGCGGCGAAGAGGC
>NC_041386.1:70544036-70553361 GCF_002162155.2 Triticum dicoccoides
GGAGATTTTCGGGGGATCTATTTATAGCCATAGAAGGAGCTAGGAGAGTCCAAATGAGGTGCGGTTTTCGGCCACGCGATCATGATCGAACGCTCTAGATGATGGAGCAGAGTTAAGTGGGTTTTGGGACAAATTGGAGGGGTGTTGGGCTGCAACACACACGAGGCCTTTTCGGTCCCTCGGTTAACCGTTGGAGTATCAAACGAAGTCCAAATGATACGAAACTTGACAGGCGGTCTACCGGTAGTAAACCAAGGCCGCTTGGCAAGTCTCGGTCCAATCCAGAAATGTTTAATCCCCACACACGAAAGAAAGCTAGAAAAGACCACCGGAGGAGAATGAAGCGCCGGAATGCAAAATGGACAACGGGGAAAATGCTCGAATGCATGAGACGAACACATATGCAAATGCAATGCACATGATGACATGATAAGAGATGCATGACAACGACAACAACACACGGAGACAAAGACCCGAACCCGAGGAAATAAATATAACTTAACACCGGAAACGGCAAGAGTTGGAGTACAAATTGGGAAAGTTACATCCGGGGTGTTACAACACTCCACCACTACGAAAGGATCTCGTCCCGAGATCTAGGACTGAAAGAACACCGGGTACTCAGAACGGAGGTGATCCTCACGTTTCCAGGTAGCTTCACGGTCGGAATGGTGTGACCACTTGACTTTGAGAAATTTGATTGACTTGTTGCGAGTCTTGCGTTCAGTCTCTTCAAGAATAGCAACTGGGTGCTCACGATAAGAGAGATCTTCTTGGAGCTCAATGTCCTCGAAGTTGAAGGTGCGGTCAGGAGTCTTGAAGCACTTTCGAAGCTGAGAGACATGGAACACGTCATGAACATTTGCAAAGTTTGAAGGAAGCTCGAGTTGATAGGCGAGGTCGCCTCTCTTGCTGACATTCTTGAAAGGTCCCACGTATCTAGGGGCAAGCTTCCCTTTGATACCAAAGCGACGAGTACCTTTCGTAGGAGAGACACGGTGGTAAACATTATCTCCGATCTCGAAAGCCAAATCACGGTGCTTACTATCATAGTAGCTCTTCTGGCGGGATTGGGCTACTTTGAGGTTATCACGAATGACTTTGCACATTTCCTCTGCCTCTGTGATTAAGTCATTACCCAAAAGCTGACGTTCACCGGTTTCAGACCAGTTGAGAGGGGTACGGCACTTCCTGCCATACAGAATTTCAAATGGGGCCTTGCCCGAACTTGCTTGAAAATTGTTGTTGTAGGAGAATTCAGCATAAGGAAGACAATCCTCCCACTTCATGCCGAAGGAGATCACACAAGCCCTGAGCATATCTTCAAGAATCTGGTTGACATGCTCGACTTGACCGCTTGTTTGAGGATGGAAAGCTGTGCTGAAGCGGATGTTGGTGCCCATGGCCTTCTGAAAAGAATCCCAAAACTTTGAGGTAAAGATGCTGCCACAGTCTGAAGAGATCACCTGAGGAATACCGTGCAGAGAGACAATTCGAGAGGTATAGAGTTCCGCCAATTGAGCTGCAGTGATCGACTCTTTGATAGGCAGAAAATGAGCCACTTTGGTGAGTTTGTCGATGACAACGAATATAGCATCATTGCCACGCTTGGACTTTGGAAACCCAGTCACGAAGTCCATCTCAATGTGGTCAAACTTCCATTCTGGAATGACAAGAGGTTGGAGGAGACCTACTGGCCTTTGGTGTTCTGCCTTCACTCTTCTGCAGACATCACATTCATTCACGAATTGAGCGATCTCGTGCTTCATTTGAGTCCACCAATAAGCTTGCTTGAGGTCCTGATACATCTTCGTGCTCCCAGGGTGGATGGAGAGGAGAGAATTGTGAGCCTCGTTCATGATCACTTTACGGAGGTCACCTTTGGGTACAACAATACGATCCTCGAAGAAGAGAGTGTCCTTGTCATCAAGGCGGTAGCAGTTGTACTTGGGTTGACTCTTGGCAATCCCAATCTTCACCTTTTTCACCATAGCATCAAGAAGCTGGGCTTGGCGAATCTGGTCTTCTAAGGTAGGAGAGACTTGAAGGTTGGCAAGGAAATCTTGAGGAACAACTTGCAGATTAAGTTTGCGGAAAGCTTCACAAAGCTCGGGTTGATAAGGCTTGGGAATCAGACTGTTGCAGTAGGCCTTTCTGCTCAATGCGTCAGCAATCACATTGGCCTTGCCTGGAGTATACTCGATACTTGGATTATACTCTTGAATCATTTCGACCCATCGAGTTTGCCTGAGGTTGAGATTAGGCTGAGTGAAGATGTACTTGAGACTCTTGTGATCAGTGAAAATGTCCACTTTTCTTCCCAATAGAAGATGTCTCCAAGTCAAAAGAGCATGCACAACTGCCGCCAACTCGAGATCATGAGTGGGGTAGTTCTTCTCATTAGGCTTCAACTGGCGAGAGGTATAAGCAACAACTTTCTTCTCTTGCATCAAAACTGCGCCAAGACCTTGGAGAGAGGCATCACAAAAGACCTCGTACAGCTTGGATTCATCAGGCGGAGTCAGAACTGGAGCAGTGATCAATTTCTCTTTCAAAGTGTTGAAAGTAATATCACACTCCGGAGACCAAACGTACTTGACGTGCTTCTGGAGAAGATTAGAGAGAGGCTTCGCGATCTTAGAAAAGTTTTCAATGAATCTTCGGCAATAGCTTGCGAGACCGAGGAAGCTACGGAGTTGCTTCACATTCTGAGGAGGTTCCCAATTCACAATTGCAAACACCTTCTCAGGATTCACGGCAATGCCCTTGGCAGAGATGATATGACCAAGATAAAGAACCTAATCGAGCCAAAATTCACACTTGGAGAACTTGGCGTAGAACTGATGTTCCCTTAGCTTGTCAAGAACCAAACACAAGTGCTTGGCATGATCTTCCTTGTTCTTGGAGAAAACCAGAATGTCGTCGAGATAGACCAAAACGAAGTCATTGGTGTAGGCGTTGAAGATGAAGTTCATCATGCGAGAGAACGTCGGAGGAGCGTTGACGAGACCAAAAGACATGACAGTGTATTCATATGAACCAAAGCTTGTCCTGAAAGCCGTCTTGGGAATATCTTGCTCACGGATTCGAATCTGATGATAACCCATACAGAGATCAAGCTTGGAGAATACTCGAGCACCTTTGAGTTGTTCGAACAGCTCATTGATGTTGGGAAGTGGGTATTTGTTCTTAATGGTCTTCTTGTTCACTGGACGGTAATCAACACAAAGTCGGCCCATTCCATCCTTCTTCTTCACAAAAAGAACACCACAACCCCATGGAGAAGAACTAGGCCGGATGAGACCCATTTTCTCTTGAATATCAAGTTGCTTCTTCAGCTCCTTCAACTCTTCAGGTCCGAGCTTGTAAGGACATTTGCACACAGGTTCCGTGCCAAGCTCAAGATCAATAACGAATTCAACTGGCCGGTGCGGAGGCATTCCTGGAAGCTCTTCTGGAAAGACGTCTTGATATTTGCAAACGACTGGAATTTGCGAAATAGCGTCCAATTCACCCTTCTCATTGAGATAAAAGAGACGGATGGTATTATCCCGAGCGGCAAAGACAATCACATCCTCAGACGAATGAGTTAATTGAATCTGCCTGGCTGCACAATCAAGCTGAGCCTTGTGCTTAGAAAGCCAATCCATCCCGAGAATAAGATCAATATCCGAGTTACCAAGAACCATTGGAGAAGCCAGAAACTTGAAATCACCCATCAAGATAGAAATACCCGGAACCATCATACTAGAACTCAGACGCTTAGCGGGAGAGACGACTTGCATAGCTCTAGGTAAAGCCTTAGTACTAAAATTGTTCTCCGATGCAAATGGGAATGACATGAAGGAATGCGATGCACCAGAGTAAAAAAGTACTTTTGCAGGAACATCGTTAATAGGAAGGTTACCCATGATGACATCTGACGAGTCCTCTGCCTGGGCTGCATTCATCAAATTGACCTTGGCGTGCTTGGGGTTATGCTTGACCACAGATGTACTTGCCGATCTGATAGGAGGAGGAGGGGGAAGATGCCTCTGGTTGAAACACTTGTTGGCATAGTGACCCTTCTGTTGGCACTTGTTGCACGTGACCTCTGAAAGCGGACGGTGATACGGAGCACTCAATCTTGGAGCTTGAGACGAAGTCTTGTTCTGAAAGCCAGGGTTGGGTGGGTGGGAAGAACCACTGCCACCTTTGCTCTTCTGCTGATACGGCTGACGAAACGGAGGAGGAGGAAGCTAATACTTCTGCTGCTTGGCCACTTGAGTAGAGGAAGAAGGAGTAGCATCTCTGACTCGCTTCTTGGAAGCATCACACCTCAACTGAGCAGCCTCTTGCTTTAGTGCCATGTTGTAGAACTCATCGTATCTCAAGGGCTCAAAGAGAACAAGAGCAAGCTGGATTTCTTCTCTGAGACCACCCCTAAACTGGTATATCATGCTCTTCTCATCAGGGACGTCCTTCTTGGCAAAGCGGGCGAGCTTCTGGAACAACTTGTTATAGTCATAGACAGACAAAGAGCCTTGCTTCAGATTGCGGAATTCCTCACGCTTGCTTTCAACCACGCTCTAGGGAATATGATGAGCTCAGAAATCTCAACGGAAATCATCCCAAGTGATAACACGTCCACCTCTGGAGTCCTTGTACTGCTGGAACCATTCTGCAGCTTGATCTTTGAGTTGGAAGGAAGTGAACTTAACAAAGTCCTCAGGCCTGACGTTACTGCACTCGAAATGCTTACACAGATCCACAAGCCAATCGTCAGCATCAGTTGCCTGAACACAATTGCTGAAAGTCTTTGTCCTGTTAGCAAGGAACTGGTTGAGTGAAGCAAAGTGATTCTGATTGCTGCCTTGATTCCCTTGGTTGCCTTGATTGCGCTCTTGAAGAATTTGCATGATCAACTGTGTGTTTGCATTGGTTGCGGCCATCACAGCTTGCCATGCCTCCGGAGGAGGGGGAGGTGGTGGCGGATCAGGATTCGGAGTCATGCGTGTTGGAGGAGCCATCCTGAAGAGGTTGACCACCCTTAGCACATTGATAGACAAATATTGGAGCTGAATCCAATGGAATGAAAATTGCAACATATAGTCTTCACATCCGAACAAAATGAACGAATGCATTCCTCTTGAAATGGTCACATATCCATAAATTGAGAAGCCACGTAGAATTAAGGTAGAGAAATAAATCAACAAGGTACGGATCAAGAACGAATAATCGGTAAGAAATCCCAATCTCAAACCAATATCCGTGGAAGAAGAACTAGAGCTACAAGAATTCCCACCTATGAAACTCCCAAACCTTTCCGGTTATGCAATCAGGTGTTGGGGATACAGGGGAAGCATAATATCTCACCCAAACTAGCAAATCCTACATCCAGCTCTATCCATCCTTCAACACATAACCAAGAAACCTTCGGAAACCATCTACCTCAACCTTCGAAAAGCATCCGTTATACAAGTTATGGCGATACTCCCGAACTCCCGCCCCAGTACTGGGTGGCGTCGAGGTTATCTCACCAACGAACTGCATAAAAGAGATTTTCGATGTCGGCGTACTAGACTCAGATATTCCAGAACTGCAACGATAAAATTATGATGACAACACCTCAGAGCTCAACTCCCCGGGACACTTCCACTAAACCCCTGACAGGAGGCACCAAGACAATGTTCTCATCATAAAACCATCGGAACGATTCGAAGATACCCGCGTGATCCTAAATTTTTTTAGTGAAATTTGAGAAGAGAAGAGTCAAAACTCTATGTCAGGATGCCTTACCAGAGCGACGAGGAGACTGGGAAGTAAAAAGAATTCCTAAACTCTCCGATATATAATTCCTAAATGACTCAAAACATTTTTCTAGACACAACTCGGCCGCTAATAACGATCAAGCAATGGGGCTCCTAAGGTCGGGGAAGGCTCTGATTACCAACTTGTAACACCCTCGATGCGACTATATCTCCCACGTGTCGAGGCACGACTTAGAGGCATAATCGCATTGAAGGCATATGTCGCAAGTTAGGCAATCTTCACAACATCCCATGTAATATGAATAATAAAGGGGAGATAACATAGTTGGCTTACACTCGCCACGTCAATCAAGTACATAAATAACATTACATCATCCAAACACTCATGGCCCGACTACGGCGCCAAAATAAAAGATAACCCAACATGTGACAACGGTCCCGTTCACCCCCAACTGGGCACCACTACTGATCATCGGGAAAGGAAACATAGTAACGTTGAGAGTCTTCGTCGAACTCCCACTTGAGCTCATACGCGTCTCCTGGAGCGGAATCGTCAGGCCCTGCATCTGGTGTAATAGTAATCTGTGAGCCACAGGGACTCACCAATCTCGCACCCTCGCGATCAAGACTATTTAAGCTTAAAGGTATGGCAAGGTAAATATGTGGAGCTGCAGCACACGACTAGCAAATATGGTGGCTAACTTATTCGCAACAGAGAGCGAGAATAGGAGGCAAAGCGCGAGCGAGAAACTAGAAAGAAACCTGCGCAAACATTACTCCAACACCGTGTCCACTTCCCGGACTCCGCCGAGAAGAGGCCATCACAGTAACACACTCACTTGATTCATTTTAATTAAATAAGGTTCAAGTTATCTACAACCGGACATTAACAAATTACCATCTGCCCATAACCGCGGGCACGGATTTCGAAAGTTCAAATCCCTGCAGGGGAGTCCCAACTTAGCCCATGACAAGCTCTCACAGTCAACGAAGGAATAGACCTCCTCCCAAGACGTTCCGATCAGACTCGGTATCTCGGTAATTCAAGACACTTCGACAGGTTAAAACAAGACCAGCACCACCGCCCGAATGTGCCGAAAAATCCCGATAGGAGCTGCACATATCTCGTTCTCAAGGCACACTCAGATGAGACTAGCTACGAGTAAAACCAACCCTCAAGTTTCCCCGAGGTGGCCCTGCAGGCAGCTCAGTTCGGACCAACACTCAGAGGAGCACTGGCCCGGGGGGGGGGGGGTTAAAATAAGATGACCCTTGGGCTCCGGTAACCCAAGGGAAAAAGAGGCTAGGTGGCGAATGGTAAAATCAAGGTTGGGCATTGCTGGAAAAGCTTTACTCAAGGCGAACTATCAAGGGGTTCCCATTATAACCCAACCGCGTAAGGAACGCAAAATCCGGGAACATAACACCGATATGACGGAAACTAGGGCGGCAAGAACAAAACACTAGGCGAGAGGCCGAACCTTCCACCCTTTACCAAGTATATAGATGCATTAAGATAACATGGCAATATAATGATATCCCAACAAGTAAATAAATGTTCCAACAAGGAACGGGCTCCAATCTTCACCTGCAACTAGCAACGCTATAAGAGGGGCCGAGCAAAGCGGTAACATAGCCAATCAATGGTTTGCTAGGACATGGTGGGTTAGAAGTTTGACATGGCAATTTGGGAGGCTTGAAAGCAAGTGGTAGGCATCGTAGCAATGGCATAGCAAAAGAGCGAGCAAACTAGCATAGCAAAGATAGTAGTGATTTCGAGGGTATGATCATCTTGCCTGCACAGTTGTCAGAGTTGACTGGATCCTCGAAAGCAAACTCAACGGGCTCCTCGTTAGCGACCTCGTCTCCCGGCTCTACCCAAACAAGACAAACAAGCAACAAGGGCACGATCAACCACGCGCAAACTCAAACAACACAATGCAAATATGATATGCTATGCGGGATGCGATGCGGGATGTAAAATGCAAGATATGCTAGGAAATGCAAGAACATGGCCTTAACATGGAAATCCAAGTGTGCCACTGGAAATATGAGATGAAATCGCTTGAAAACGATATAAAGGACGCCGGAATCGGAGTTACGGTTTGGAAATGGCAAGCGATTCAAAAATGACACCGGTCTGCGATTTACAGCAAGTAGCCAACTAAATGCAATGAAAAGAACATGCTACAGCACCCAATCATGACAACAAAATACATGGCAGGGATGCATACAAGATGCTTAACAAAAGTCTAGCACTGAGCTATGGCCAAATCATCCATTAACAGGTTCAAACAAGCATGACAAAAATGCATATGGCAAACATATCTCAGACTTAGAGAAATTAACACTTGTCTGGAATTTCAGATCAGGTAGCCCTCTTCGGAGCAACAAAACTACATGCTACAGGATCTGAACATGGCAAAGTAAAGCATGGCATGGAGCTACTCAAAGAGATTAACAAAAGTCCCTTAGTGACCTTGAGCCAAAAGGGATCAGAAAATACAATTGCAAGCACGCGAACATAGCAAAAACATAATCAGTTTTCAGACTTAGTGAAAAACTGACACATGCTGAAATATAGCTCAAGTAGGCATGTTTACGAGCTCGATGCACTCACTACGGTGCAAGTCATGGCAAGACAAGCATACATCCATCAAGAAGGCACAAAATGCAAGCTAGACATGGCAATAACAATAGCATAGCATGCACGGATCAACTACAACATCACCGGCAAAATTGCAAACAAGTAGACAATCTGCCCAGATTCACAAAGTAGCAAAAGTAGAGCTCGATTGACTCAAGCTAGGGTGCTCCATAATTTCAAACAAAGACATGGACGGATAGAGCACTACAAGATTAACAAAACATTCTTACCGATCATCCTCAAAAGAGGCACGTATCACTATGAAACATCATGAACATATGGCATCATGAGATAAACAGATCAAGGACTTAGTGGAATTGCTAAGTCCCTGAAAACAGAATTAGCAAGTGCACCACTTTGCAGGCTTGCACTAGTCACCACACACATCACAAAAATACATGGGTTGCACCTCTGGAAATATGACACAACCCTTAACAAAACACATGTAGAGCATCAGGGCATAGCATGCACACATTAATCATGGCAAAAATGACAAAAACCTAAACGGAGTAGCAGATCTGACCATTAACTCAAGTAGCCCTCTTCTAACAGCATTTCGGGCATCAAAATGAACTCAAATGAAAATGATGCAATGGAATGAAATTATGTACTCTCCGAGTTGAACATTTTGATATGCTATATGCATGAATTGGAGCTACGGATGCAAAGTTACGGGGCTACAAACATGAGCACTTGGATCTGAGAATTTCGGTACTTAGGAAAAATTCAACCTCCGGATTAGGGTTTCCAGATCTGCACGCTTCCCGAGGCAGCAGCGCGCGCACTGTAGACGGCCGGGGTTCGATTCCCCGGTGGGAGAGAAAGAAGAGGCGAGGACGAGGGCGAGGGCGAGGGCGGCGGCTCCGAGCGGCGGACACGGCGCGGCGGCGACGGGGGCCCGCGGCGGCCGGAGAAGGAGGCAGCGGGC